>NW_020837945.1:11954319-12198513 GCF_003676395.1 Aethalodelphis obliquidens
CTTCCCTCCTTCCCTCCTTCCTTCCTTCCTTCCCTCCTTCCCTCCTTCCCTCCTTCCCTCCTTCCCTCCTTCCTTTCTCATTCAATAAGTATTTTTGTTGAGGCAAATTCCTGAACACAGGCTGACACTTGTTCTGGGCACCATCCCCTGAGGCTACATGATCACAGCACTATTTGAGAAATAAGTGTGTGTCAGTACCTAGCAGGAAGCCGCTCCCCTGTTGGACAGAGACATGATGGTTGAGTCCGGCCCGGGCTCACTGGGTGCTGGAGGAGCCCCAGCACCTTCCTGCAGCCCTGTAGGCCTGAGTGCTCTTCGGACTCTGTGTATAGAGATGACTCAGGCAGTGACTTCATTCAGCCAGCCTGGTGTTTATGCCCCTCACCACAAACCAGTGGACAGTGTTCGGAGCTGTCCTGAGCTGACTCTCCGCTGGGACAAAATGACACCCACTCAGCTTGTGGCTATTGTGGCCAAAACAGCTGAAATGTTGTGGCTTCTGAAGAACCCGTTGTCTGCTAGTCAATCGGCAGGAGAAGGAAAATCCCGGTGCCCAGCCCCCTCTGTCTTGGAGAAGCATTTTGGCTCCACAGTAGCAGGGGGTCGTAGCTGGGCTCTGAGAGCCAACTTGGAAGGATAGAGCCCAGTACAGGGCTCCCTAGGAGAAGCCCCTCGAAAGCCACCGTTGGGCTTGAGCTAGTGCCAGAAGGAGCTGGAGATTTCAGGCCGCAGCTTTGCTCATTAGAGATGGATTTTTACTCGGCACCATCCAACGCTGTCGTGAGCCCTATTCATGAATTGCAAGAGAAGATGGGAATGATCGTGTGCACACCACTGCTTTCTGAAGGAGCTATCAACAGGATAATAATCATGTAACTAATATATTTCTAGCTGATGGAAAGAACTGTCTGAGTAGCAACAGGAAAAACAACCACCATTACAAGAGGCGCTGTGCTAACCATTGACATGCACTGCCTCGTTTAACCCCCAGGGAGGCGGCTCCCAGTGTTAGATCTTAGAGTTGAAGAGCCTGAAGAGCCTCTCCAAGGTCACGTGGCCAGTGAGCAGAGTAACCAATGGCGAGGCAGGACAGATGGGAGGCACGAGGCAGTGCGTAGGTAAGACTCTACAGGAAGGGAGCAGGAGGGTGGAAAGGAGGTGGGAGAGCAGATGGGTATTTGCACTGGAGCACAGCATGGGTTCCAGGGGTGGAGGCGATGGGGAGATGAAGGGACTCTCCCCCATCTCTGTCCCTCCCATGGGTGCGGGTCTGCCCCACTAGCCCCCTTCAGCACATCCCTCCCTCACATGCTCCCTGGGGATGGTTTATGTTTCAGAGCTGACAACTCTCCGTTTGAGTTACTTTGGGTCTTTGTGAGTATAAAATACAGAGGGCAACTCAGAGCCCCTGGAACCATGGATTACACAGTCATGAGTGAATTCAAAAGCTGTCTATTAAATGAGATGCTGTGATGTCCAGTTTTGTTTTGTTCCCTCCACCGGTGATGAAAAAATTGTTGGGTTTGCCTCCTGACTCTAACTGTCCCTGATAAAGTAAAAAGCTATGAAGAACCAGGACTGCACAGGGAATGATGTGACTCAAAGTGCCAGAAGCAAGCAAACAAGACCAAACAATCATAATAACAGCAACAAAATACTCCCTACGTAGAGAAAATGGTATCAAGTTATCGTCAAAATTTTCTTTACAGATTCTACTTCGGCTCAACTCTGGATTTTAAGATCTGAATTGGGACTTCCCTGGTGGCACAGTGGTTAAGAATCCACCTGCCAATGCAGGGGACATGGGTTCGAGCCCTGGTCCGGGAAGATCCCACATGCCGCGGAGCAACTAAGCCCGTGCGCCACAACTACTGAGTCTGCGCTCTTGAACCCATGAGCCACAACTACTGAAGCCCATGTGCCACAACTACTGAAGCCTGAGTGCCTAGGACCTGTGCTCTGCAACAAGAGAAGCCACCGCAATGAGAAGCCCTCGCACCGCAACGAAGAGTAGCCCCTGCTCGCGGCAACTAGAGAAAGCCTGCACGCAGCAACAGAAGACCCAACGCAGCCAATAAGTAAATAAATAAATAAATAAAATGAAAAAGAATAGCTCAACCCCTAGGGTTGCTTTAAAAAAAAATAAAAGATTTGAACTGGAGGACACCTAGTGATCACTACCTTCAAAGCTTTTGCTTTGCTTTTTGGTTTTTTGCCTGAACACCAGCAGGACCAGGGACGACACACCGTCTTGAAGGTGCGGGCTGCGTGTGGTCTGCCTTCCGGCACGCCCACAGTCCCTGGTATTTCACTACCGTCCTTCCTCATAGCAGCCAGATCTGGCAACGTTGGAAATTAAAAAAAAAAAAAAAAAAAGTGGAACAAATGAAACAAACAAAAACGCTAGAAGTGAAATATCCAGAATAACCACACTGACCTCAGGGCATTTCTAACTCAAGAAAGAGGAGGAATTAACTGGAGCGTCTATTCACTGTGTGCGGGGACGTGTTGAATCTCAACTTCACGTTGATTAGATGCATTCTGAGAGTAGCAACCACAGCCAGACCTGGGCCCAGAGGAGTACAGGCGGGTGGGAGTGCTGACCTTGAGAGCTGAGGATGAGGAAAGAAACCTAGGGAGGGCTCTCCCTCCCCCAGACAAAGCCTCATTTCTTTCAGTGTCTGGTTCCATGACTTTCTTTAACTGGCCTCTGCTTCCTTAGTTTCTACCTTTTCATGCTTCTGTTTTCTCATCTGTAAAATGGGGTAATTGTAGCGCCTACAAGATGAAGTCGCGCACGTAAAATGCTTAGAACCCTGCTTGGTACCTGATAAACGCCATGCCAGCTCTTGTCAATGTCAAGACCAGTTTCATTCTTACTAGGGCTGCCCTGCCACCCCCACTACCAGCTGCTCCACTTTCCCACTGGCCTGCTTCCAGGTGAGGTGGCTTTTCTCTCCCGCACGCTCCCCGCCGATGTGTTCTTATCTGATCTTTTTATTTTGGAGTCTCCTGGCTGTATCCCTTTGGCATCTTCTAAGGAGTTACCCATATTACTTAGAAGCATCTGGGACACAATAGCCCTTCTGGATCCCAGCGCTGGGGCCTATGGTGAGCATTTTTCTCTCAGCCCCATCCATCATCTACCTCTGGCTGGTGTTCCACGTGCAGGGCCCCCATCGGGGTGCCTGTCCTCTATCCTGGGGTTTGGTGGCAGCCAGCACTTACTGCCGGGCAGCCTCCTGGAGAAACATTCGCGTCCAAGAAAAACATTCAGCAAAAAGTAAGCCCACACTGTTGAGAAAATCAGGGTCCATGAGTGTGAGAACACTGAGTGTCACCATGGAAACACTAAAAGGCAGCCCCCAAAGTGGAAGCCCCTAAGACACTGCTTTCCCCTCTGCCCTGCCGCCCTTGTCCGTTAGCTGTCTATTCCCTTGCCTTCTGAGCGGTGCTTTCTGAAACCCTAATGACAAACATGTAACCATCAGAGGATCTCTCAAAAGGTTTGCTTTGCCTCTGCCGCTCCCTGTCACCAATCTGGGCCTCCCTCGGGGCTTGGGACAAGGCTGCTGGATAAAGTTCAGGTGACTAAACTGCAGCCAGGTCACCTGGCAGGGGACTGGCCCTGAGTCTGCCGCTTCCGGTTGCTACTCGCAGGGGCAGACGGAGGGCTGAGCGCAGAGGCTGGATGGGGCCAGAGGCCAGCGGTTTTCCGGGGGACAGGAAGGATGTGCTCAACTCCTGCCGGGATTCCTGTTTCCAGGAGACTCCAGTCCCACCAGGACAAGCCAACGAAGCAGCCTTTGCCTCTTCAAAGCAGGTACTGGACCCTGGCATCGCCGACTCTGTCTACCTGGGGACCTCGGGCGTGCTGGTGACCTTCCTGGGCCACAGTTGCCTTAATCGGGAGGGAGGAGGGTGGGAAGATAACCCCTAGGGTCTCTTGCCCCACTGGTGCTCTGTGGGACTCAGAGGTGATCTGGCATCTGTGGCCTTTGTCCCGGGCAGTGGGCCACTGTCCTCTGTGGTCATTGAGGAAAGCTGAGTGTGAAGGAGAAATCACTCCCTTTGCGTGATGCCCTCGAGCATCAGGCAGCCTGTAATGTTTAAGGACTTGGTTGTCCTGAACTCAGCGTCTGAGCTCTGGCCTGTCAACATCGGCTGGAAGCAAAGGGGAAAGTCTTCTAACGGAGGGGCCAATGCAACACGAGCAGAGAGAATTTGGCTTAAGTTCTGATCAGGCATTTCAGCTTTTATGCTGGGCTTAGTTAAAAAGGACAGAATGGAAACTGCTTGAAGAAGTCATTTGCAACATCTCCATAAATATAGAGGCTAGTTTAGGTCTTGAGGATGAATTTGCTACTCTGTTTTCACATCTTATATTTGGTAGGAGAAGCTGGACCTGCTTGAAAACAATAGTTCCCTACAACTAAAAGTTGCTTGATACAAGTGAGGCTGTTGTTAGAAAAACATGACAGTTTTCAACCTGTGGTTTCTTGAGCTTCCTTCAGTGGAGGTGGTACTCTCCTTATCGATATTTATGAGTGTGCAGAAGAGGGAAGGGGCAGTGAGCTAGCAAGAAAAGGCCTTCTGGAGGAAATGCATTTTCCCAATGGATGTGCTGTAGGCCATGGTGAGAAAAAGCTCTTCCTAACCACCACCTTGTTCTTAGCAAGTTCATAATGTGTGCTTGTGTGGCAGAAAGAAAAGTCCCTCTTCTGGCTGGCTTCCTTTATGGCCTGTGAGGTCTAGCTAGCAGGCTAAGACTCTGAGTATTGACTTCCAGCTTGGACCCAGCCTCACCTGCATATCTGGGGAGTCAGCAAAGACTAGACGGGTAACCCTGAACCAGACGGGCAACATGGAAGCACTGTTGTTGATAATCTGAGCTTTGGTGAAGTGAAATACTTCCCCTACTGGGGGTCGAGCCTCTTTCTTGATGAGGAGACTTACCTTCTAAGTTATACATTTTACAAGGTCGTATTTTCATACCTGGTGCAATCAGTCGCCCTTGGAGAACCCCTCTAAATAGACCATCACTACAGGCTGCGGAAACCCCACAGTGCATTTAATCTGCTCTCTGTTTACTGATTCATTGTTCACCTGGCCTCCCGCACATATAACATCATTTCTCAGGGCCCTTGTGTATTTTCCCCTTAGGTTCTGTTCACTCTCGTCGCTGGGATCACGAATTGGTGGTTGGCTGGAGGCAGGGAACGTTTTTTGGCGTTGAGCCGCATGTTTCTTTTCATCGTGCTTCTGAAGCCTGGTGAACCTTTCTCAAGGAGCCTTACACCCTCTCTGCTTTCCCAACCGCTTCCAAGACCAGCTTAAACTTGTTCCTTCTGCAGAAAGCCTGCCTGCAGACTTCAAAAAGCAACTCCTTGCTCTACAACATACATGTCTACACTTAAATATTTTGCCTGCAGAATATGCTACCCCCCCATAGACATACGTTCAGAGGTCTAACTTTGCATTTGGGGCACCGTGTATAATTGCCTTTTATTGTACAGGACTGCTGAATGCCCTCTGATGCTACTTTTCGGGATGTCAATTCCTTGTAAGGAGGGGGTCTGCTAATCTTACTTGGCACATGGGCCAATAAGATGCTACATGCAGGCAGATAACTTAAGTACTTTGATGGTACTCAAAATAGCCCTGCATATTCTTGTGAAATTCACTCGTAATCTTTAGTGTCCGGAAAGCGTGATAGGTTGTGATTTTTCTCAGTTAAATAAAAAAATCACATGTAGTGTTACCTTTCCTATAAGGCACTGGTACTTGCTCCAGTCTATAAGCAGAGACAGGAGGGAGACCACCCATCCCTTTTCTGCCCTATAGCTTTCTGCTTCTTTTAGAGATGGTTTTCAAAATGAGAATGGCATCTAGGTGATATAGTCGGGACTACTGGAGGAATTGTTTATTTCTAACATCCTGGAAATATTTTTTTCAGGGGCGACCTGATTTGGTTTTGATTCAGTTGTTCATTTTCTTTCTGTCCATTGTCAAGATGCAAGGTAAAAAAAGAGAGCTGTTAAATACACAGAAGGCCACAATTCAAATGTAGTCATAATCGAAGCCTGTGAATCTTCTGACGGCAGAGTCAGGAAGAATGAGAAATTCTTCCCCGAAATGGGTTGGTGCGTTACCACTACTTTCCCTCAAGTCCTCTCCTGCCCCTCCCCTTGAGTAAATAGACACTGAGCCAGGATGGTAGGCAAGGCGATTCCATCTGGCCGGCAGGCCTCCCCACCAATCCCTTCTGTGTTCCCAAAGTGAATGCTCATTTTTCCTAAATGTATACATGCTTCACATGAACCAATGTGGATACAATTGAGTAAATCACCTTATCTGGCCTTTCTTTAATTTCCCACAGGTTAAAGGGGACACTATTTCTCCCCTACGATCCCCCTACCTTTAAATGTGGTTGTATTTCATTAATAACTATGAATATTTAAATAGTGCATGTGAGCAAGTCCACATTCCAAATTCTTTGTATCATCATCAGACAGAAGAGTTTTCTTCACTTGTTAGAATAAAATGATGCCCAAGGTCATAATTTCCCGGGAGACCACTCCAACCTGATTTAAATGATGGGGGTAAGCTCATAGCCATGATATATTGTTTAAGCTTCTGTCCACTAAGACAGAAAAAGGTATATTTCTGAGAAATAGGATGAGATAGAAAATACTTTTATCATAAATGTATTTCATAGCCCATTTTTCAGACTGTAGTGTAAAAAGACCCTCCCTCCCAGCTTGGCTAAGAACTAATTCCTGGAATTCCTCCCTCCCTCCTCTCACCCACCCATTCACCTGCGATGCCTGAACTTGACCTACAGTTGACTCCATTGGATTATTTTACAAATCAGGAAGACGGGTTTAAAAATTTTGACCCGCATCCTTTAATGATTACCCTTCATCCTGAGGCTCTGGATCCACCAGGGCACCTTACACTTTTATTAACAAACAAATCAGGCGGGAAATAGAAGGTTTGTACATGTTTATTTTGTTGATTCTTCACAGCGCAACGAAACAAAGTTAGAGAAAAAAAATAAAATGCCAGTTAAATTCGGCTACTACCAACAACCAAAAGCCTTAAACATAAAATCCAAAGCAAGCTTCTGAAAGATCATGAAATCATCTTGGGTGGAGTAATTTGTTAACGTCTGTAACAAATCAATGTACTGATAGTTCTTCAATCGCACAGCGGCCAGGTGACCCGCCCCACGCGCTGGTCCAAGACCCCGCACGTGAAGGGACAGCGCAGAAAACGCCATCCCGCCGTCGCCACCGCAGTGGGGCCCCTCCGAGCAGCCTGCTGTGTGAGGCTCCCGGTTCCCCTCCGTGTCTTTTAACGAGGCAGAACGTTAATTAGACAACGTGCTTTCTGACAGGACGGCAACGGCGAAACGCATTGTTACCTATTTTTTAGGACACCGGGAACCCCTTCTGCGGGGGAAAGGTGGTTGTTTTTAAGCAAGCTCAAATGTTGGTTACGCTACCTTTGGGGAAGGGGGGACAAAACGATGAATCTTGAGTTCTAAACTGCCGTTCTAAGAAGACCCCAGGATTTCAAAGCGAATAATCGCAGCGAAACACACGGTTATGCGATTATCAAAAGCTGCACTGTAATCGTCGGGGTACGAAAGCGGACTTCCCAACCCAGCACACCCATCGACCCGGGAATTGTCATCGCCCCCTCCCGTGGCACCGCGATGCCAACCGTCCAGCCGCAGAGGGTCGGTCCGTCTGCTACGTCCGAGACCTTCTGCACCGACTAAGTGGTCTCTCTCGGCTTTCTGGGGTCGGGCAGCCTCCTCTAACAGGGGCTGTTTGCTGGGAACAAGGGCGCCTATGACCCCTGGCCGAGGAGAAGAAACCACCGCCACCCCTCCCTCCCGCCCTCCGAGAGCAGCCCCTTGGTCCCCTCGGGCCTGGCCTGCCGCCGCACCCTGAGCTAGCATGGCGCCCTTAAGTCCACATCACCCCCTGCGAAGCGCACGACTCCAGGAGCCGGGAGAGACAAGCGCTGGGTGACAGTGGCAGTGAGAGTGCGCAAAGCAGCTGGAATCCACCCAGAACCCCCAAACAGCCCCGACGCTCTATCGAACATCCGCTCGGGTCATTTTAATTTCCCCGGGGCGGGGGCGGGGAGGGGACGCCCAACAGTCCCTTTCTCTGGGCGAGGAAGTTCGAAATGCCCTCTTTGCTCGGCCCTGCTCTCGCGGGCCGCAGGGCGCGGGGACGCGCAGAAGCTGGGCGGCGGGAGGCCGGGCCGAGGTCGCGCCCCGGGCCCGGGCCAGCCCTCACTTGGAGAACTGCGCCTGCACCGCGGCCAGGCCCAGGCCTGCCGGGACGAGGTGCGGGAACTTGCAGACGGCGCAGGTGCAAAGGCCGGGGCTGCCCGCGCCGCCGCCCGGGCCGCCGCCGGGAAGCGCAAACTGGCCGCACGGCGGCTCATCGAGCGCCAGCGACAGGTACTTGGCCGGGCGCAGCGCGTCGGGCGGCCCCACGGCGCCGGGGGCCAGAAGCACTGAGCCCGGCGCTGCGGCGAGCAGAGGCAGGCCGGCCAGCAGCAGGCGCGGTGCAGCGGGTCCCGCGCCCTCGCCGAGCGCGCGGCGCAGCTCCTGCAGCGAACTGCCCAGCAGCAGGATGTAGTTGCGGGCGAGCAGCAGCGTGGCGATCTTGGAGAGCTTGCGGCCCGGTGCACCCTGGCAGTGCGCCGCCGAGTAGGGCAGGATGACCTCGCGCAGCGCGTCCATGGCCAGGTTCAGGTCCTGCATGCGCTTCCGCTCTCGGCTGTTGATCTTGCGCCGCAGCTGCTGTTGCTGCTCCTCCTTGGCGTCTGCCCTGGAGCCGCCGCCCGCGTGCGCGCCCGGCCCGGATCCCGTGCCCGGCGGCTCGGCGGGCGCCTCCGGCTTCTCGCGCGCCGCCTTGGGGAGAAGGGGGGCCGTCGTGGAGGAGGAGGAGGAAGTGGCGGAAGAGGAGGAGGAGGGCGGCTGCCGGTAGCCCACGAGCTCATACAGGGAGGCCCCGAGCTGCACGTCTCCCGGCCGCTGTGGCCGCAGCATGGTCGCAGGGGCCACGTTCACGCGCGCCTGGGAAACCGCATAATACATCTGGGGGACGGTGGGGAGGGCCGAAGCGCCCTTCAGGAACGCCCCGGGGTGGACCTTTCAGCAGGCCGCCCCTCCCCGCAGACCTGCGCGCGGGGAGCGGATGGCAGGGCAGTAGCCCGCGCCCAACCCCTTTAAACCCGGCTTGGGAACCTGAGGGGTCGCGGGCTGCTGGGCGCAGCCAATGGGGGCGCGAGGTCCGGCGCAGGCGCGTGCTCATTGGCCACCCGCTCCTCAGGCCTGCGCGGAGGTACCGCTGGCACCGCTTAAGGACATTATTGTGAGCGCCCCATGGAGAATCACAGGACAGGCCTCCGGGAGGGAGGGAAGGAGGGAGGGACGCGCCTTTTCGGGTGGAGTGCGGCTGTTCTTGGAGGACTGGTGGCATGGTGAGGCTAAAACAACTGTGCCTACCTCCTTCTGCCCTGTGCCTCTACTTTTGGGGATACATGTGCATATTGGTTTGTTTTAAATTGTGGTCAAATACGCATAAGTTAATGTACCACCTTAACCGTTTATTAGTGTACAGTTCAGTAGTGTTACGTGCATTGCTGTGCACCCAATCCGCAGAACTCTTCATCTTGCAAAACTGAAACTCTGTGCTCATTAAACAATTCCCCATCCTCCCTGCTACTTCTGGCAACCGTTTTTCTTCTATGAATCCGACTGCTCTAGGTGCCTCATGTAAGTGGAATCATATTGTAAGCTAGTGACCAGCTTATTTTGTTTAGCATAATGTCCTCAATGTTCATTCATGCTTTAGCATGTGTCAGGATTTTGTTTCTTTTTAAGGCTGAATAATATTCCATTATATGTATATACCTCGTTTTGTTTATCCAGCTCTCTATAGATGGACACTTGGTTTGCTTCCACCTTTTGGCCATTGTGAATGAATAATGCCGCTATGAGCATGGTTGTAACAGGTTTTTTTAAATACGTGATTTCCTGCGAGGTTTGAGAACGAAATTTCTGGGCTCAAGGACCAGTAGCATTGGAATGGTTACTCCCAGCCTCTCCCTCTTCCCTCTCTCTGATTAAAAGGTCTTTAGGGACTAAGGAGCTTTGGGGGTGGGATTTCTTTCCTCCCCAAAAGAGGCACTATTCATTCTGTCAGCGACTCGACTCTTGCTTAAGTAAAAACTCACGTAGAAATTGGTCTTTTAGCAGGAAAACAACAACAACAAAATCCAAAAACAACAACCCACCCACACACTCATATCTGTTCGGGGTGGAACTGAACTTTTCTCTTCCCCAAATAAAGTAGAGATTACTCAGTGACCCTGGAAGTCTCCTATCCCAACACCAGGGCATACTACTGCAGCTCGTCGTTATCCCATGGCCAAATGGCATGGGAAAGAGGACCTTTTGGTATCTGAACCTCTACCATCCAATACAGTAACCACCAGCTACCTGTGCCTATTAAAATTTACTTATTTACAATAAAATCAAGTTATACGTTTCGTTCCTTGGTTGCACTAGCGTTGCTTCAAGTGCTTAGTAGTGGCTCTAGTGGCCAACTATTGGACAGCACAGAGACCATTTCATCATCACAGAGAGTGCTACTGGACAGTGCTGACGTTGACAGTAACTTAAAGAAAATGAGCTTCTCTACCGTGGTCCCCTTTGGTGTAAGAAGAGGGGTGCTGTTGAAGGGCCTATCATAACGGGGACTGATTTCAGCTCTCAGAGCCCACTGGCCATGCTTGCTGATTTCAGGGCTGCTTTGTTCCGTTTTCTTCCACCAACATTCTCCCCACAGGCTCACTCTGATCTCTGCTTCTGACCTCCAACTTGGCCTATGACATCCTGCCCAGGCCTCAGGTTCAGCTCCAACATTACTTTCTTCTCAGAGTCTTGGTGATATCTCATCTTCGTCCTCTCATCACGCCCGGGAGACCGTTGATATCATTCTTCCCATAGCCTAGATTGTGTTATGTGGAGGACATCTCTGCATTGGGCTGTGATTGTTTTGAGGGCGGGAATCATTTATTCATTTCTTCATCCTCCCAAAGCTGTGCAAGGACTGTGTGTCCCGGGGGCGTCTAAGAATTGGTGTGAAATCTCGACTAGCTCACAGATTCATCCCTGAAATGTGCAAACTCCCAACAGTGCTTTAATCCAAGTTTCCCCTAGGTTTCATGGAGAGGGAAGGGCCCTGGTAGGACCCCCTAGCAGGCTGGGGGACTCACTTAGGGAGAGAGGAAGAGACCTCAGCAGGAAGGACCTCAGTCTCCAAGCAGAACTGTAAGGGGCAGGAAGGAGAGACACCAAGGAAATCACCTTGAAAGTTTCAAGCCTTAAGACCTCACTAACCATCCCCCTTTTATTAAAGCATTCTGTTTCCCAAAGCATTTCAACAGGCGCTTGCATTTGATTTTCATGGGAACCGTATGACTGGGCATTAAAAAAAAAACCTGCCATAGATGGTGAAACTGAGGCTTCCAGAGGGTGGGAGCGTGGTGGGTTTCTGGGGTTGATAATGTGCCTTCAGACAGGACAGGCAGAGCTGCCCCTTCGGTGGCCAGCTTCCAGAATTCTCTCCAGCTGGACCAGGCCTCCAGGAAGCTGAGGAGGGGGCCACGGTGGGGATGGTTGAGGACAGCGTGAAAGGATGGACGGAGGGGGCAGTCTATGCCAAGCCAGCATTGGGGAGTTGATGGGCTTCCATGTCCTAGAAGAGGCGGCTCCCAGGGTCCAACCTCCATGAATCCTGCACAGCCCCCTCTGGCAAGGCTTGTCCTCGCCCTGAGGACCCCTCTGTCCTGTAGCCGAGGTGCCAGATTGGGGGAGACCCCAGACACCTCACCCTCTGGCTTCCTCCTCTTCCCACATCCAAGGTGGGGTTCCTGGGGCCTTCCTCTGCCAGCAGGAAGGGGAAGTGAACAAGAAAGACAGACGCTCGACCTGGGACAGTGGCCTAAACATCCCCCTCCATGGGCAGGGGTGCCCCGGGAATCAGAGATGGAAACACACACGTTGCTCTTCCCTCCAGCAGGGCCCCTCTTTGCTGGAGGTGTCCCTGATGTTTGTCTTTAGCCCTTAACCTCCCCAAATCTCTGTCTTGGGGAAGGAGAACTCCCTTCCCCAGCCCAGGACACTGTCAGTAGGACACTCTGGTCAGTGTGTATTAAAGTGCTCTCGGGTGAGCCCCAGAAGAGGGCTCCAGGTGGCCGTGTGGGCCCAGCATGGGCACAGGATTTGGCGCTTGTTGGTGCTGGTGACTTGGATGCCCCTTCTGCTGGACCGGAGCTCCAGCGGCATGCAAAGTGTGACAGCTGGCAAGGGCCAGCAAGCCATTATACCCCTGGCAGGGGCCCCGTGGGCCGGCTCAAGGGGGACAGCTGCCGTGGCCTCCCACGTTCAGGACATTCTTGGGGAGCAACTTGCATCCACCATAACAACCACTCTTGTCTCTGCCTAAAGGGGTTGTGTGTGTGTGTGTGTGTGTGTGTGTTAGTGACTCCTTTCACCCCAAGGAGGTAGGTGTGTCAGGCTTCCTTTTTCTTTCACAGAAACCTACCTCTCCTGCCTGTTCCCCCAGCCCTGCCACCCACCCTTGCTTTGAATGGAGAAGCTGGAACTGTTGCAGTGACAGACAATGGGGCCCTGATGCCTTGGTGAGTGTACAGTACCGTCTACCCCTCCATAAGAACAGACAGGCGGCAAAGCCCCCTGTTGTCCCTGAAGAGACTGTCTTCTTGCAGAAAGCCAGCTAAGTGTAAAAGGTCGTCTTTGCTAAAATGTCCTATTGAAACTGGCTGGAGTTTAGACCTGTAATGAAAGAACAGGGTTCACTTTAAAGTGCTGCTTTCTTCTAAGAAGAGCAAAATTCTCTGGAAAGTGTCCATTACCCAAGAGGTGTTGAAATTTACACTATCACTATGAGAAGTGGCCGCCCCATCCACGCTTGCCCTGTATTGGCTTCCCCCATCCCATCCACACGTAACTCTTCCTGGCACACGGAAGACAGGGAAGGAGCTGCAGAGAGAGGGGCACTGAGCTCCTTTCTGGGTAGAGGAGAGGAGTAGAGAGAGAAGATTGGGAGGAGGAGGTGACTTACCCTTTGGTAAGTGTTCTTGGATGGAGCAGAGCTCCTTAGACACATTTGGTCCACTCTCACTTGGGGACCATCTGAACAGACTCTAAGTCATAGTTCGAAACAGTTCAGATTAAATAAAGATTCCTGCTGGGAAAATAAGAAAGACTATGCATTTTTGTTCATTTTCAAAAGGGAGTGCGAGTTAATGGAGTTGTTATGCACTGACGCAATGTTAATAGCTACTTACAATGTTATTTTAAAGCTTTGTGATGGTCACGGTTGTACTTCCTTCCAGTGTGGAAGGGCAAAGGCAGCACAATGCGGTAGTCTCTCTTCTGGTTAAAACACTATAGATTATCAAATCTAGTGGATGTGTTTTCCACATATTATAAGAAGTTTTATTCTGTTTTATCTTATTTATTTATTTTGGCTGCACCATACGGCATGTGGGATCTTCCCCAACCAGGGATCGAACCCGCATCCCCTGCAGTAGAAGCATGGAGTCTTAACCACTGGACCACCAGGGAAGTCCTCTGTTTTATTTTTAATAAATGTCATTTGGACCTGATTTTAATAAAGTTTACTACTTAAAAATTATTTCTGAGTCCAGATTCGTCCCATGCTACCTTTTCTGTGGAAAAACGTTAAAAGTAAGAAAAGAAATTAGATAGCACCTGAGGATTTTTTCAGATTTCCTTTTAATAACAAAATCTTGATTTGGCTATTGGTGACATAACTCAAGCTGAGGGATAGATGCATTCTTTTTTTTGAAACCCAGGGTGATGTAACAGAAACAGAAATTTTTCACTGCTGCTGTGAGTACCAAATGCTGAAATTCTACACGTCACCTAGAGCTCTATGATCACGGATTTTAATACCTCTCACTGTAGATCTGCAAAGAACTCTTCCTTAAAAGAAACTTCAAATAATCATTGCGGAAAGCCTAGAAAAAGAGAAGTACATCTTTTTGTTTTAAAGATGAATGGAGGTATTTCCTGCCACATCAAAACTTAAAAGCCTATTGACAGAATTTTAGGCAGAGAAATGGAATAGAACTAACAGGGATCCTCTGAGTAAGTATGATAAGAATAACTGGGAATTAAGACACGTAGCACATGCAGCTTGGTGTCTGAAGGGTTGGTTTGGGGCTGAACAAAAATATTCTCTGAGTCTCCCCAAAGTCAGTAGCCGAAGCCAAACGTCCCAAAGGCTTACGCTGACACAATGAAAAGAGACAATTTGCTTGGAAGGCTGTGGCTAATTTATAACACAATGTCCAATGTCATGGTTAGTTTTGTTGCAAAAATCTGGCAGTTTCAACCAGAGTCTCAGGCAGCCTGAAAAGATGCGAGCGATTCTGGCCACAGCATCTCCCGCTTGCTAGATGTTCCAAATGGTTCAAACAAGCCCTTTCATAGAGACGCAGGGCCAAGTGTGCTCAAAGGAATGAGGGAAACAAAGGTGGCTCTGAAGTCATTTCCCCGCACTGGGTCCAGCCATCCGGTTTCACTCTTTCCCCATTGAACGGACAGAATGCAACAGGAAGAGTGCGGATGAAAGGGAACAAACAGGCCGATGTGTTTGGGGAGAGAATGGAGAGAGGCCGGGGCACTGAGCTGCTAAACTTTCATTCTAGGTTTTCAGAAAGGAGTGAATGATGAATTATAGAAACCTGAAAGGTAATAAAATATGGGTCACTGAAGCGCTGAGGCCAAGTTCCTAAAACACCTGCAGAGACAGAAGGTTCTGGAAGTCACTGTGGCCCCGCGGTCGCCCAGGCAGACACGCTGCCCGAGGCACAGAAGGGGACTGTTCAGAACTCACCTGTTGTTTTCCCGTTGGCTTGCAGTCCTTCTCCGTCTGCAAGAGCCAGCGGCTGGATCTGACTCCAGATTAGACCACCGGGGGGAGAAAGAAAGGCAGTGTGGAGACTTCCCAGGGTGCACTTAAGGAGACTGGAGCTGGGAGGCCACCTCCGTCCTCTCCTGAAGGCACTCTGACCTGGAAATATTAACTCCGGTGAAGACGATCCACGTTAAACATGCAAATCTCCTCTGCTGGAATATTCTAAGGCTTTTCTGCTCAAAGGCTCAACCTACTTATGTCTTACAAAGCAGAGTCCTGATGCCTGGATGGTGGAGAGGAGCTAGCCTGTAGCCTCTGCAAGACTCATTTGAGCCTCAGTTTCCTCATCTATAAAATGGGAATAATAATATTTCTCTCATAGGGCTGTTATACAGATTAGAAGGAACTATGAGGAAGGTGCCTAGCCCGGAGCCTGGCACATAGTAGCTGCTTAGTAAAATGATATCAGTAGCTAATATTATTGAGTACTGACTACATGCCAGGCACCATGGAAGGACACTTATTTTATGGTTTTCATTCAGACTGAGGTGATGTCCCAGTTTTGTTTGCTTTAAGTGCCTGCTTTCTCTGCACCAAGGATATGGGGTTTTCTAGCCCCTTCTGTCCCTGTGTTCACTGAGCACCAGGGATTCTCCACTCACAGGGCTCTGCTTCAGAGACACTTTCCTGAACACACTGAACCAAAATCCAACAACAACTTGCTAAAGAAGCTATATAAACATGACCTCAGTGTAATCGTACAATATGTTGAGACAACTGTAGTGCAAACTTCAAGGCCAGACGACCTGGGTTTGAATCCTAACTCCTTGTGTGACTCAGGATAAGAGACGTTACCTGTCAGTGACCCAGTTCCCTCCATCTGCAAAACAAGGATGAAAATAGAACTTAGAATTTCCGTGGAGCGGACTGGGTGAGTTGGTACACTTAAGGCACTCGGCACAGCAGAATGTTAGCTGTTACAACTGTTTTATTAACCTCTGTCATGGACTAATTGTGTCCCTCTAAATTCACATTGAAATCCTCACCCCCAGTACCTCAGACTGTGACCTTTGGAAATAGGATCATTGCAGATGTAATTAGTTAAAATGAGGCTATTAGGGTGGGCTTTAATCCAATATGACTGATCCTTAAAAAAAAGCGGGGGGGGGCGGAATTTGGACACAGATATCTGCAGGAAGGATGCCAGGTGAAGATGTAGGCAGAGATCTGGTGATGCTCCTACAAGCCAAGGGAAGCCAGAGATTGCCAGCCAATTACCAGAAGCTGGGAGAGGGGGATGGAACACATCCTTCCTCATGGTCCTCAGAAGGAACCAACCCTGCTGACACCTTGATCTTGGACTTCCAGCCTCCAGAACCGGGAGGCAATACCTTTGTGCTGTTTCAGCCTCCCAGTATGTGGTACTTGGTTACAGCAGTCCGAGCTGAGGGATACAGCCTCTGCGCCAACTCCTCCATAACGTGGTGAGGCAGTCAGAGGGCAGGCTCTCTATACAGTCGGGCCACTGGGGCTCAAACTTAGCGTGTCACTTATAAGCTTATGAAATTGGGCAGCTTACTTAACCTCCCTGGGCCTCAGTTAATTCATCTGCAAAATGAAGCTCGTAATTTTACTTACATCTACCTCACAGGTACTTTTTTAAAATTAATTTTTATCGGAGTATAGTTGATTTACAATGTTGTGTTAGTTTCAGGTGTACAGCAAAGTGAATCAGTTATACATATATCCACTCCTTTTTAGATTCTTTTCCCATATAGGCCATTACGGAATATTGAGTAGAGTTCCCTATGCTATACAGTAGGTTCTTATTAGTTATGTATTTTATATATTGTAGTGTGTATATGTCAATCCTGATCTCCCAATTCATCCCCCCTTTTCCCCCTTGGTAACCATACGTTTGTTTCTACATCTGTGACTCTGTTTCTGTTTTGTAAATAAGTTCATTTGTACCATTTTTTTTAGATTCCAGATATAAGTGATATCATATGATATTTGTCTTTCTCTGTCTGACTTACTTCACTCAGTATGATAATCTCTAGATCCATCCATGTTGCTGAAAATGGCATTATTTCCTTCTTTTTTATGGCTGAGTAATATTCCATTGTATATAGGTACCACGTCTTCTTTATCTGTTCCTCCAGTGAGGGGCATTTAGGTTGTTTCCGTGTCTTGGCTATTGTAAATAGTGCTGCAGTCAACGTTGGAGTGCATGTATCTTTTTGAATTATGGTTTTCTCTGGATATATGCCCAGGAGTGGGATTGCTGGGTCATATGGTAACTCCATACTGTTCTCCATAGTAGCTGTACCAATTTACATTCCCAGCAACAATGTAGGAGGGTCACAGGTACTTTATAGCGAGAATTAGATGGCTATATGGTTCACAGTAATGTTAGCTGTTCTAGACCTAAACCTAAAGATTAGCTGTTCTAAACCTCGTTTGGAGGTTTCTAGAGATAGTGGAGAATGGAGGCAGAACTCTGCCCCACGTCAGATTACCTGGAGGTCTTGCTAAGTACAGATTCTGGTTCAGTAGGTCGGGGTGGGGCCTGAGGTTCTGTATTTCTAAGAAGCTCCCAGCTGAGTTGGAGGACCACACTTCATGTGTAGCGAGGGCCATGATGGCCTCACCTGGTCCCATCTAGGAAAATGAAACTGATTTAAGAAGAATGTTTTTCGAAGCAGCCCTCTTTCCTCATGCCTGTTCCTTGGCGTCTCAACTATGTTTAGAGAAAGAGCAAAGTTGGCTTTGGAGAAAAGAATGAAGAAATGACCAACGATGCACATTGGGGAGGTGAACAGATACAGATGGCTGGACCTGAGACCTGGGGTTTTTTCCAGCTCCAAGAGGGTGTGGTTGGACGGATGAGACACAGAGGGTGTGTGATGGCCTGGAATGGGGCGGGGAGAGAGAACGGGAGCCGGAACGTGGACCAAGCCCATCCACTGGGGCCCTAGCCCTCCACTGTTCCCTCTGCTGGAAGCCTCTGCCCAGGTCTCCTCACCATTGAGTTCTCGGTGCAGATATGACCCCTCAAGAGGCCTTCTCAGACCACCCACCCTAGTGGTGCCCACTCCCCGCCCGTCCCACTCTCACCCCTCCCTGCTTTCTTTACTTCGTGGCGCTTACCAGCAGCTAGAATGGCCCGGTCACTTACTTGCCCATGTATTTATACACGTCTGTTTGCTCCCACTCAAGGTGGGAGGCCGCACGGGAGTGGTGTTCTCTGCTGTATGTACCCCAGTGCCTTGAGCAGGGCTGGGCCCCTCCCTACTAGGTGTTCAGTGAATACGTGAATGAATGAGTGCAGAGGTCGAATCTAGACGGACTGGCCGAGTCCACCGAGTGCTCGCGATGTGCAGAGCGCTGTGCCCGGCCCCTGAGGAAGTGTGGGCTCCCTGCCTGCTCCTAACGGGTAACCCACTTGAGGGCGTGGGGTAGACACATCTGAACCCCTGCCTAGCAGTGTCAGGTTACAGGGTGCGCATGAGCTGGGAGGGAACCGGAGCTGCTGTGGCTCAGAGCACCTGCAACACCAGGATCTTGTTAAGTGCAGCGTCCGGGTCCAGGAGCCACGGTGGAGCCTGAGATGCTGAGATGCTTCTCTGCAGTCAGTGCCCAGGTGACGCCGACGCTGCTGGTCCGAGGATCCTGCTTCTGAGGATGGCGAGGCTTTACGTGTTTAGAACAGGAAGCAGGACCTTACAGCCGAGGCCTCTTGGAGGAGGGTTTGGTAAGGAGGCAGGCCTGGAGGACTGGGGCTCGAGAAGGGGACAGGCAGAGCTGTGGGACAGGAGGGCAGTGGGCAGAGGAGGGGCAGATAGGGAAGACACCAACCACAGCCGTGGTGACACACACCCTCCTTCCGCAATCTTTTTTTTTTTTTTTGCCGTACGCGGGCCTCTCACTGTCGTGGCCTCCCCCGTTGCGGAGCACAGGCTCCGGACACGCAGGCTCAGCGGCCATGGCTCACGGGCCCAGCCGCTCCGCGGCATGTGGGATCTTCCCAGACTGGGGCACGAACCCGCGTCCCCCGCATCGGCAGGTGGACTCCCAACCACTGCGCCACCAGGGAAGCCCCGCAATCTTCTATTTTTAAAGGCAGTTCGTAGAAGGATTGAGACACCAGTATACGGCCTTCCTCTGATCTGTCAATTAGTCCAAAACATATTTTCAGAAATGTCAGAACCCAGGGTTTCCCAGCAGGGCATCGTGGAGGTGAAAGAGCAAGCTCTGTGCGGGATGCTGCCGAAGCTGAGGGCGTGCGGGCAGGTGTCCTGCACCGGTGGTCACGTGGCCGGTTTTAACCAGCTGGGAAGGCCATGTGACCTGCCCAAGGACACCCTTGCCCTTATTTTATTTTATTTTATTTGTGGTACGTGGGCCCCTCACTGTTGTGGCCTCTCCCGTTGCGGAGCACAGGCTCCGGACGCGCAGGCTCAGTGGCCGTGGCTCACGGGCCCAGCCGCTCTGCAGCATGTGGGATCTTCCCGGACCAGGGCACGAACCCGTGTCCCCTGCATTGGCAGGCAGACTCTCAACCACTGCGCCACCAGGGAAGCCCTTGCCCTTATTTTTTGTTAACCATTTTCACATCTGTCATCTCATTGAGCCTTATGGTGTCCCTGTGAGGCTGGGAGGGCAGCTGCCTGTTTTGCAGGCGAGGAAACCGAGACCTAGAGAAGGTTGAGGCCAGCCTAGTCTCACTGGGTGTGGAGCTCGCGCTAAGACAGGGAGGAATTCTTCTGCTTCTTTCACACGGTGCCTCTTGCCTCGATGTTCATGCATGTTAACATGCGGACAGGGTTGGAGACGAGCAGTTCTTCTATCAGAGACAGCCTCCCAGGAAGGGTGTAGAATGATGAGCTCTTGGTCACCAGGATGGGACCCTGTCAAGGCTAATGGTCTTTGGGATGCCAGAATATTCTAGAATCCCCCCAGAGTGGCCTTGGCCTCCATCAGCTCCCCCCACCGATGGGAGGGAAATGCGTGTAGCCGTGGCAACTGGCACTGCTTCCTACATTGGGTGGAGACTGAGGTCAGGGCCAATTCCACGCTCCTTCATCCCCTATTATGACTTTTATTTCCCTGGCACATGGCAGCGGCTTGTGTGCCAATGAGGAGACAGGAAGTATTATATTGTGGTTAATGACCCTCGAGGCGAGCAATAACACCATTATTAACTCACTTGATTCTTCCCACTTTTAACAGTGGATCCATTTAAAGTGATGGGGGGCATTTAGGGCAAGTTTTCACTTGCTTTCATAAAGCAGGGACTCGCCTGCATTTTCAGATACTTGACGACTCATCAAAAAAGTGGGATTCATGTACCCTTTATCCAAGGGAAGAATTGAGGCAGCTACCAGTCTTCAGGTCTAAAATCCTGGGGTGCTGAGAGTAGCAGGGACCGGGAAAGCAGTGCTGTGGGTACCAGCCCAGATCAAGACAGTAGCTTCTGTGGTCTCCTGTGCTGGGCGTGGCTCAAGCCAGCTGGGCTCCCCTCCCCACACACCCCCCCACACACACCCAGCTTCTTCCTGGTCTCCTCCACGGCTGCTCCTGCTTTCTCTGACTACAGTGGGAGCAGAGGGGTTGCTGCTGCTCCAGAGGCCCCGGGATACCCTCTGGGGTGCAGTTGTTCTTTGTCACCCCTTCCCTGTAGGCTGTTTCCAGGCCACCACGATAGTGTGGCCTCAGGAGCTGTTCCTGGGCCTCTGAGTTTGCACTGTACACATCACCCTTACCAGCACGCAGCCCAGACTCCCCTCCGGCCACTTCTCGCCAGCATCTACTACCGATTTTAATTTTTGTTCTCTTTCCCGTCCCCCTCTCTGACTCCACACCCCATCATGACACACAGTCGTTCAGCACAAACCCATCCCCCTGCCCTCCTGTTAACAGAACTCTCCCTCTTCCGATATACTTTTCATCTGAGCGGACCCTTGCAGACGGTCTTCTAGCCAAATGCCGCACCTGCCCCAACAGGACTCCTGGTGAATAAAACTCTGTCTATTTTATTACACGAACAAGAGATGCCAACTCTAGTCCCAAGAAAGGGAGCCAAGCAACACCCCAAACTGTGTCCACTCTGTGGGCGCTTCCTATGCTGGGGCCCACTTTCCCTTAATGTCCCCTCCTGCCTGTCCTCGTACCTAGCAACCTTCCTGGATATCCCTACCTGTCTCTTTTACGTTGCCAGGCAACTGACCTTAGAGAGGTGGAAGGGGGCAAGGGTGACAGGCGTCCTGGGGTGGGTCTCAAACCATGTGCCCTCAAAACCCGGCTTCTTCTAAAATCAGTCAAAGAGGATTGTACCGAAGATAGGCTCTCGGCCATGACCAAGCGCCTCTGGGTGGAATTCTGTGCCCACCACTCACCATGCTGCTCCCTGTTCCTCCTGCTGGGATGTTGTGTGGGTGTTGGAAATATCTCCCCACGCTGAGGCTACGCCGTGGCTGCACACGTGTGGGAGTCTCTGTATTCAGTAGGAGATGCTGTCTACTGGGGAATTAATTGATCATCCAGGTTACAGCCTGATGGTCAAACCTTCACGCTCCCAGTTCCCTGAGGTCATGGTCTGGACGCTAAGACTCAGGCAGCCTGCCCCATGCCCACACTGTAGGGGCCCCGCTTGGGTCTTGCTCTGGCTGTGTCCCTCCTCACGGGGAGAAGAGTGTCCGGGGCTAAGGGCCTGTGTCCGCCCAGAGCTTGTCCTCCTTCCATGGCTGTGCGTGAGGCCTGCAGTGCAGGACGGAGTGGGGCTGGGGGACGGGCGGGATGGGATTCAGGCCTTGGGCCTTCTTTCCACTCTTCCTCCTGAGCCCCACGATGCTAGAAGCCAACCTGACTGTTCAGTTTTTACTTGTTTTCTGGCCAAATGACTAACACCGAAGCTCCTTCCAATGAATGCAAGACAAGATCACTCCAGCCCCCAATTCTTAACAAAATTAAACAGGTCAGGTCAGTCCTTCTCACTCAAAAGCCTTTGGAGGGGCTTCCCTGGTGGCACAGTGGTTAAGAATCCGCCTGCCAATGCAGTGGACACGGGCTAGATCCCTGGTCCGGGAAGATCCCACAGGCCATGGAGCAACTAAGCCCGTGCGTCACAACTACTGAGCCTGCGCTCTAGAGCCCGCGAGTCACAACTACTGAAGCCCACGCGCCTAGAGCCCGTGCTCCGCAACAAGAGAAGCCACCGCAATGAGAAGCCCGCGCAACCTCAGCGAAGAGTAGCCCCTGCTCGCCGCAACTAGAGAAAGCCTGTGCGCAGCAACAAAGACCCAACGCAGCCAAAAATAAATAAATAAATAAATAAATTTATTAAAAAAAAAAGAAGCTTTTGGAGGTTTCCCAGCACAGTTAGAATGAAATCCAAGGGCCCAAATGCTCCACCCAATTCTGCCCTCGAGCTTTGGTGTTTTTGGAACCGGCTGCCATGTTTGAAGCCCTGCACTTGTGCCAGAGGGCCCCAGGCAGAGAGAGACCTGGGACCCCGTGGGGTCAACCTGCCTCTTGACCCCTGGTCCTGCTGTCCCTCCATGTCCCGCCCCCCCACCACCCAGGCCCTGTGGACCTTCCTGCGACGCCCCCAGCCTTGTCCCCGCCTCGGCTCCATTGCTCTTGTAGTTTCCTCTCCTGGGATCCCCTTGCCGGTGTGCACACTTCTGCCAATTTCTTCTCCCCGCTGACCCCGTAACCACACGGTGACCATCACCCCTTTACCTGCGCGCTTCGTTTTCTTTCCTCTTCCAATTTATATTATAAATATTTTATAATATAAATATTTTTGTTTTCAGGACTGTGCCTGGACATATGAAGTCCTGGATAAGTACGTGTTAAATGAATGGACAGATCCCAGCCATCATGTTCCTTTATCAGCTTCAGACTGTTTTGCTGTATAAACAGAGATCTTGCCATACGTCTTTTTATAGAAACCTTTGCGAATTTTGGGAAACTGAACATCCACGGTGGCTATAGTAACTGACCCCTGTTCTGTCTCTTCTCAGTTTCCTGGGTTACCGTACAGCCTCAGACAGCCAGTGCCCGTCTGCAGCCAGCCTCCGTTTATCACTGGATGCCAAATCCTGTGCAAGGTCGACTCCAGCCTGCCGTGAAGGCGGCCACACATTCCCCTTTCCTCTGCTGGACTCGTGTAAGTCCCACGGAGAGGCAGGACACTGGAGAGCCTCCCGTTTCTCATTTTGGACGTCCCCCCTGGGCGGTTAGCAGGCTTAAGCAATGGCTCTCATGCTGCAAACTTCTTTTGTTCACTTTTGCGCCAGGGAGCATTTTCCACCCTTGGCTGGATGATGCCATCGATGTGCCTCCACTGCCGGTGCTCCCGGGTGGCTGAGAACAAATCGCTAACCCTCAGGATCTTGAGAAATAATAGAATGGTGGTTTCAAGCCACTACATTTGGAGAGAGTTTTTCTACCACAGTATATCATCGAAACAGCTGCAAGCCCACAAGAGTTTATGCATAATTCTTGTCTGCATTTCCTAACTAGGAAAAATGTTTCCAGGGGCCTGACCCACCCCTGACCACATACAACGAGAAGAGCTCTCATCCCTTTGGGCAGAGGATGTGGAATGGGCCAGGTGTATCAGTATTAGGTTCCCCTGCATAAGATGGAAAACACAAGATAACAGTAGCTAAAACAAGATAAGTTTTTTCCTCTCTTGTAAAGGAAATCTGACGATTGGCAATGCCAGGGCTGCTACGGTGAGTCCCTCTAGCTTTTTGCTCTACTATCTTAATATTTGGCTTCCATCCTCAAGATCACCTCACTCTCCAGATGGCTGCTAGAGCTCCAGCCATTAGGCCTCCATTCCAAGTGGTAGGAAAAAGGAATGACAGAAGGTAAAAAAGCATACCAACTTCCTTTACATTAGCTATAGCAACATCCTTTACATTGCTTTCCCTGAAGACTGAATTAATATCTCCACTTTGGTCTTATTAACCAGAACTTATTAACTGTGTGGCTATACTTAGCTGCAAGGGATACGGGGGAATGTAATCCTATGTCTCAGCCCATTGTGACCCTTCATAAAACCAAGGTTCTGTTGCCAGAGAAGAAAGGGAGGTAATAGGTGACCAAATGAGGATGCAGTTCTGATAGAGCAGGGACAGCAGAGAAGAGGAGGCCTTCTGAGCCGAGGGAACTGAGCCTGGGGTGGCTGTGGGCTGCCATGTCCCAGACAGCTGCAGAAATTGTCTGGAACTTCTCTGCTCTCTCCCGCCCCATGTGCTCCACAAAGCCTGCTTGTGTAGCCTCCTCCTTTCTCAACTCTGCCCCCAGGAACCTCCTACCACCCTGGCTGCCCTGAGGGAAGCAGTTGTAGCCTTTCAGGGCTCTTGCCCCTGTGGGGTCAGGCTCCCTCTTTGTCCTGGGTGCATATCTGCCTCTCAGCGGCACTCAGTAAGGGAAGGTGCCCAGTCCTACAGCAGCCCCTCCACTGCCTGACTTGAGTTTGGTAGTATTTTTTTTGGTGACTGTTGGGCTCCTTGTGTTATATTCTGTTGTGCTTGTCTCGTGGAAACCACAGGGTAAGGCCACAACCCTGGAGGGATTCCCCCGTGAAGGGGGTTACCTTGCCATTCTCAGTCTTCTGGGGAAGTTGCTTCTTAGGCATGACACTAGGACCCAGAAGTGGCCTCAGACAGGCAGGCAGGAGAGCCCTCCTCCCCCAGTCCCTTAGGTGTCGAGAGGTCTCAGTGGGTGGAAGGGGTTCCTGGAAGGAGAAGAAAGATGGTCTCCACCACCAGGGCAGCCGGGATGGAACCGTATCATGGAACCCAAGTTGCGTATGATTCTATTCTGTTTATTTTCTTTTTTTCTTTCTGGTGTCCTTGGGCTTCTAATATATTTAAATGTGGTTCAAATGTGTTAAACTGCTCTCTGCTGCTGAGTGGGGATGAACAGAAGACTCATGAGTAGGGCTAACATGTGAACAGAGGAAGAAGATGGGGGTCTCTGCTCCTGCTTCCAACCTCTCCTGGGGGGATGGGGAGGTGGGAGGGGAGGTCTGTGCTCTCAGCACCCAGCACCTGTCTCTGCAAAGACCATCCATCCCCCAAGCCCTGTCCACCATGACTCAAGATGTCCTTCACTCAACAAGAGTATGGAGGGCCTGCCGGGGGCTGGACGGCCCTTGGTTCTGAGTGTACAGAGAGGGACAAGGCAGGGGAGAGGAAGACAGACAGACCCATGGGACTGAGGTGCAGCTCGGGGAGCAGGGGCAGTGAGAGCCCTCAGAGGAGCTGGCGCTGGGCCCCAGTGTTCTGTTTTGTGTCTGTTTTAACGGAGCTAGCATCTCAGGCTGTACACGAGGGCCATCAGATTACCCTGCACCACGAGTGTTTCACTTGATGATTATCGGTCATCCTGATAAGACAGGAGACAAAGCTCCAATTCTCTTTTGTCTAAGTTACCCAATGTCTATTGTGACTTAGTGGAATCTAGCCCATATCTAATGATCTAAGCTCTAATATGCTTCGGCGTGTATCAATGTAGTTGAACCATATATGCTGAGATTCGTAGGGGCCGTTGTTTACATCACAAAATTAAGGTCATACCAATAACACTTCTTGCATCTTGCTTTTATTACCCTGTTAGAATCCCAGTGGCAGAGCTGGAACTCACACACTTAAGTAGGGAATTACCAGGGAGCCTGTTGATCCATAAAGGGGAAGGGGCAGGGCTTGGGCCCCCTGCTGTTCTGGGAGTGGAGCTGGGGGCAGAGGGCTGGAGGCTGCTGGCCAGGCTGTAAGTCGTTCAGGAGGCCGAGGTTCGCCCCATCTTCAGGGACATGTCTGGTCACTGATGGCCTACAGGACAGCCCACCTTCCCAGCGCCACCAGGACCTCGGTTTCCCAGCAGAACAGGGCCAGACCCCCAGGGTGGCCAGGACCGCCGAGGATGTTGATGGCCTCTGCCCAGACATGAATGGATGGAGAGGAATCAGCCAGTAGAAGAAAATCTTCCCCTCTTTGCTGTGGATCGTTTCGGGGAACCCAGGGTGTCTGAGAATGGAGATTGAATTTAAATGCCAACTTCTATTGCTAGAAAGTTCTGAGTCAGGTGGGTGGGTGGAGGGCATGAGTAAACACATTTGCTGAGTGGTTGGCTCCCACCAGGCCCTGTTCTAAGCTTTTCACCCAGACAGCCTCATTTCATCCCATAGCCCTGTGAGGCTGGTGTTGTTGTTATTATGATTCCTTCTTCCTCGGGTGGGGAAACTGAGGCTCAGGGAAGTGGTTTGCTCCCAGCCGGCCTGGCCCCCAGGCAGACTCACTCTTGTAGCAGCGTCTGCCAGCGTCGGGGACAAAGGGTGGCTCCTTGGCCACAGCTGGGGCCCTGTGCCCTGGGCTCCCACACCTGTTCCTAGAAAGAGGCCCAGGGAGGAACTTTGTTTTCTAGAACTGGCACCAAACTCAGAGTGAAGAGACTGTCTCCGGCTGTGTCCTGCCCGTGGCCCCTCTGGACCTCCGTTTCCACGTCTGTGAGATGAGGGTTTGTGCTGGGCTCTCTGAGGGGTCTTTCTGTCTTCTACATCTCTGATCAGCTGCTCACACAGAGGGAAATAAATGACTGATGGGGGGACTTGTATTGCATATTTTTTTTCCTACAAACATTTGCATTTCAGCTCTATGGATATCTGAGATAAACAAGGAGATAAGAAGTTGGGGGCTTCCCTGGTGGTGCAGTGGTTGAGAGTCCGCCTGTTGATGCAGGGGACGTGGGTTCGTGCCCCGGTCCGGGAGGATCCCACATGCCACGGAGCGGCTGGGCCCGTGAGCCATGGCCACTGAGCCTGCGCGTCCGGAGCCTGTGCTCCGCAACGGGAGAGGCCACAACAGTGAGAGGCCCGCGTACAGAAAAAAAAAAAAAAAAAGTAGGGAAATTATTAATTGGGAGGTGAGTTGATGGAGGACCTTCAGGTAACCTCATGTAGGGGGCCACCCAGCTTCCTTGTGTCTAAGAGATCCGGAGACATTAATGAGGTTAAAAATGATCAGAGGGAGGTCACCCTCGTTAACAGCAAAGATGAAATGGCTCTACAAATCTCTTAGACATTTGGAATATGCTGGGAAACAGTGAGCGAGTGGCACAGTTATTCAAGCTTCCCTGCTTTGGGTCCCAAGGTACAACTGAGACAGTGTGTGACAGTGTAGAACTGCATGGAATAGTGTCGAATGTTCTGGTGCAGTCTGGAACAGTCTGGAACAGTGGCGAGGACTATTCCTGGTCTCGGTCTTGGATCTGCCGCCGGATCCTGGGAATCTCTTGACCCTGTCGGCCTTGATCTCTTCCCCTGCAAAGTTGGAGCGATGGTAACCCACCCTGCCGACCTCACAGAGGAACAGTTATGGGAAATGTCGACAGAAGCGTTCAGAGGGACCTGCCCCTTGGAAGAGATTCGTGTTCTCACAAATGGAACCCCAAATCCTCGTTACACGCTGGGGTTTCTTCTAGGCTCATGATTTCATTTGCCAGAATCTTCTCAACAGAAATAGGTACATGTGTTGACATTCCACCTGTTTTCCTTTGACCAAGGAGGCGTCTGTTTACGATGCCTGCGGATGGGGAGCTCACTGGAGTCACTGCAGCTGGCTTCTTAAATTATTCTTGTCGCTATATTCTGACAGTTCATAGCCTGTGGGAGTGGAATCAACTGATGCCTTGGGGAAGGGAAACGTATCCTCCACACGGCTCTCTTGACAGCTGCTTCCTGTTTATTCATTCTCTGAAAGAACTTTGGAGAAGATGAAAATAAATTTTTATTCTAATCCGTGTAAAAACAGCATCCTATCCCTGCATCCACCGTGCCACCACTCCATTTCCGTCCAGGAAGAATAGCTGAATGAAAAGGACCCTTTTCAAGGTCAGTTCTGTGTTGGCTTGTCATCAAGGAATGAATATGCATGATCAATGCTCATCCTTATGGCGACTGGGAGAGGTAGGAATTTTCCAGAAGTCAAGTGGGAGTAGTGGGCGCCAGGTACACAACAGGTCGGTGGTGGTGATGGGATTCGAACCCGGGTCTGCCTCACTCCAAGAGCTCAGCTCCTCTCTATACTACCAACTCGGAATTAGAGCATCAACTCTCAGCTGACGCAGGCGCACCTCTGTCCTTGGTACCTTCATTCCACAGCTGTCCGGCTATTGGCAGCGTTGCCCTCATGCTGATTGACAACGTGCCTTTGTTTAGAGATCCAGACTGGGGATTCCTGGACTCCCAAGATCCCTTCCTAAAAGAGGAGAGTCATCCTGCCAAGGCCGACCAGGAAGGAGCTCCCCAGACTCCAGGGGGCTCAACTGAAGGGAGACCCGCACAGCAGGCATCAAGCCTTCCCACTGCTCTGTGGAGCCGTCGGAGGAGCTGGTGCTACCTCTACCCTGTCCCCTCACTAGAGCACCTTGCTGGCCTTTGGGGCCCTGGACTACAGCCTTCATTGTACCACTACCGGCTGGGTGACCTCCGGCCATCACATCTCTGGGGTCTACTCACTCCTCCATCAGGACTTTTCAAGATCTGACCTTTCGAAAGAGAACCGCCATGTTCTTAGAAAGTCAAGTTCCACCAGAGTAGCCCCTATGGAAGAGCAGGGGACGAAAACAAAGGGTGCCCCTCTCTGTTGGAAACGGATTAATTTCGCAGTTACCGTAGAGGCCATGGTGGATACTTGCTCAGGCACCGACAGGAGCAGCTCACCGTTGTGGCTGTTCTTTGGCAGCTAACAGGAAATCAGAGTTTTGTATTTTCACAATGTCCACAAACCCCAATATTTCATCATTCTGGAACTGGGATTAGAGTAAGTGGTGCTTTCTTGTTATGTCCCTTAAACTGTGTGTTGTGGATTGAATTATGTCTGTCAGAAAAGGATATGTGGGGCTTCCCTGGTGGCGCAGTGGTTGAGAGTCCGCCTGCCAATGCAGGGGACGTGGGTCCGTGCCCCGGTCTGGGAAGATCCCACATGCCGCGGAGCGGCTGGGCCTGTGAGCCATGGCCGCTGAGCCTGCGCGCACAACGGGAGAGGCCACAGCAGTGAGAGGCCCGCGTACCACAAAAAAAAAAAAAAAAAGGATATATGGAATTCCTAACCCTCAGGACCTCAGAATGTGACCATATGTGGAAACAGGGTCTTTACAGAGGTAATCAAGTTAAAATGGGGTCATTACAATGGGTCTTAATGCAATATGACCGTGTCCTCATAAAAGGGGGGACTTAGAGACAGACAGACATAGAGGGAAGACGATGTGAAGACACAGGGAGAAGATGACCATCTCCAAGCCTGGAACAGATGCTCCCTCACAACCTCAGAAGGAATCAACCTTGCGGACACCCTGATCTCAGACTTGCAGCCTCCAGGTCCGTGAGAAAGTAAATTTCTGTTGTTTAAGCCACTCAGTTTGTGGTACTTTGCTATGGCAGCTCTAGGAAACCAATACGCAGCGTAAGTTTTTCAGCTGAAAGAAATTGGACTCGGTTCTGAGAGCGGGATGGAGGACCACGGTCATGAGATGGATACAGTAGACAAACACCACTGGGGACCCAGGGACGTTCTGGTTTGTGTCCCCCATTTCCATTTTCTACCTTTTCCAAAGAGAAGGTGAGACATGGGCTGAACTGCACCCACTTGGTACTGCCCCCTCATTCTCGTTAGTTTGAAGTGATATATATATTTTTCTTCTTTTTATTAAACTATAGTCGATTTACAGTATTGTGTTAGTTTCAGGTGTACGGCAAAGTGATTCAGCTTATAAATATATATACTCTTTTCAGATTCTTTTCCATTACAGGTTATCATCAGATATTGAATACAGTTCCCTGTGCTATATAGTGAATCCCTGTTGTTTCTCTACTTTACGTATAGTGGTGTGTATCTATTAATCCCATGCTCCTAATTTATCTCTCCCCCTCCCCTTTCCCTTTTGGTAACCATAAGTTTGTTTTCTGTCTGTGAGTCTGTTTCTGTTTCACAAATAAGTTCATTTGTATTGTTTTTAGATTCCACATCTAAGCGATATCATGTAATATTTGTCTTTCTCCGTCTGACTTACTTTACCCAGTATGATCATCTCTCGGTCCAACTTGGAAGAGATATTTAAACATTGACATTGTAAGAATTTGAGTTGCTTTTAAAATTCGCCAAGTCTAGGCTAGCTTAGAGTTGCTTGTTCCACATGGGGTGGCCTTCCTATCTGGAACTGCCTCGGAGTTGATCTGCTTTTCCGCTTTTGAAGTTTGCAACTCCCTAAGTACATGATTCTTTGTGTGGGAAACCGACGGTGCATCCGGCGCAGCGGAGCTGGACCCGCCCAGTTTCCCAGGAGCTGGAGAGGGGGCTCTGGCCTGGCAATTGCAGGTGACGGTCCTGACCAGTCCAGGAGCCGATGAGAAGTTCATAGGCTGTTAATAAACTGGAACCAATCGGTGAATGCGGGCTGGGCGTGCTGGGGCCGGCTGGGGCCACAGGTCCTTGGGAGAGCTTGCACTTGCGTTGCCTTTATCTGCATATAGCAGGAGCCTGAAAGCACCCGGCCGCTCTTGGTGTTTGTTACAGTGAATAGACATATGTCCCTCACACTAGCACAGGGAATATCTAATTAAGCTACACAATGATTGCTTATGCCCGGGGCTGTCACAAACAAGGCTCTGTCACTCTCCGCTGAGAACCACAAAATAGGAATTTGCTTTTAGTGTATGATGATGAATGTATTCAAAATATATTAGAATTGATTTAGCTCCTACACCCCTTAAAAAAACACAAATGCTGTTTTCACAAAAATACTTTAAATCCCACAATGGGAGAGGGGATGCGGGTGGTGAGGACAAAGACCTTGGGACCTATGGGTTGGTTGATTACGACGTTCAGTGTAACTTCTTTTCCTGTTGCTTTTCATGAATGAGTTAGGATCTTAGGGATCGAAGTTGTATCTTGCTCAGTATTAACAGAAATGTTTGCATACACTCTGTGGGAGCCGGACTCTCTGAGCTTAAGGAGTGAATATGTTTCTCTTAAGTTAGCCTTCCCTTCCCTTACTTTAGTACCGGTGGGACCCACAAGGAAATTTTTTCTTCTTTAAAGACAAATCATTTTAATACATCAAACTGAAGTACTGTATTCCCTACTTACGAGTTGTGTTGCTACTATAAATAGGGGTGTAATTTTTAACCGGGAAAAAAACCCTAATCTTTGTTTAAGACCTAAGAAATTATTTTTCCTTCTACTGTCACGACCAGGAAGGAACTTTGATGCTGGCCTTGGAAGTGGGGACGGTGTGAGGGATTGCACGTGAAAATGTGAAAAGCACCTGGAAAAGCTTTGCATCACCAAGAGCAGAACTAGCTCCAAAATTTGTGGGACCCAGTGCAAAATGAAAATATGGGTTCCGTGGTTTAAAAATCATTAAGGATTTCGAGAGGGTGACAGCAAATCATTAAACCAAGCACGGGGCTCTTCTGAGCATGGGAACTTGGGCAACGGACCGCAGGGGTCCCACAACCATGAAACCAGCCCTCCCGAGAGCCATTTTTTGTCCTCCATAGGGAAGAGAGCGAAGAGAAAGAGGAGACGAGAGGTGACATTAAATCCCAATTTTTATACAGCCCGTGAGCCCAGAGATACTCCATTGAGATGAAATGAAGTGAAAAACGGATTCCAAATTTACTTTGTTCATCCTCGCCAGACGAATTTGAAGAGTATGAGCAGATCTGCAGCACTGGTAGCCGTGTTCTAAAGACATTTTTGTGTTTTTCTCATTCCACATGTAAGGCTGGCTTTTTCTTTCTCTTTTTCACTCGAGATTCTATCAGTTCAGAGAGCGAGCTCTGTAGAACAACACATTTGAAGAAGCAATCAGAATGCTGCAGAAGTAAAGATGGAAAATTCCTGCCTTCTCCAGAAAACAAGAAATAAAAGCCTTGAGTTGTATTCGTCCAGAGGTTGAGACCCCCGGCTGCGGTTGGGTTTCGCCTGGCAGAGCAGGTGGGGTGCGCTGGCTTGTGGCTTATCCGTGTCCCTATGACACAACACAGATGAGGCAGCCGCCTCATCCTTGGACTCCACGCTCCCTGTGAGTCTTTCCAGCAGGGAAATGATCCCTCAGAGGAGGGGTGTTGGAAGAGATCCGTCAGGTTTTAAAAAGTTGTGCTAAAAAAAATAATACAACATTTTAACCATTTTAAGCGTAGAGTTCAGTGGCGTTAACTATATTCATATTGTTATACAACAGACTGCTAGAACTTTTGGGCACTCGTTGGACTTTTAAGCCCCATCACCACGACCCTACAGTCATGGGGTTGCAGATATCTGTGGAAGAGGAAGGACCCTGAAACTGGGGGCGGGGGGGCACTTAATAAATGTCCCTAAATCAATGGGACCACACTAAGCTGTGTATAATTAAGGCCTTGTTTATGACCCAGCCAAGTCCCTGGACCCTACACAAATTTTGTGACATGCTTTTTGTTGTCTCTTGGTAACTGTCCACTTAGAAAAAGGTAGAAAAAAGACTTTTTACTCACTTGGATTCTTTGATCTATTTCTTTAGGCAACTCTGGAGTTGATTTCTGAATAATCTTCTAAACCTTCGTATTGAACCTTAATACCTAGCAATCGGCCAGCTATCCCAGGGTTCAGTTCAGTGCCTGATATACAGCAGGCGGCTCATAAATATTTGGTGAGCAAATCAGTCGCTGAAAGGGTTTTCAGTATTAACGAGGAGGAAGAAGAACAAATGAAATCGTGTGATCGCTAAACCCCACTTTCTCCAGTGGCCTCTGCCCCCTGCCAGAGAGCATCCTCCAAAGCAAAGCTGATGGGATGTCGGGGACAATGTGCAGGGGGCAGGGGGAGGACAGAGGGTATGCACAGGGCAGGGTGGCCAGAGACCCCTGACCTGGAGGATTCACCTTTGGAATGAGAGGTAAGAAACTCTCTTTGAAAATGGAAAAGCTTGGGGAAGACTGAGATGGAGGATGGGGCATGTAGAGAAAAGGCCAGCGTTGTTGAAAAGCAGCTGAGGGTTGGTCTGAACGCCGCCCGCCTGGGTACCAGTTGAGGAAGACAGTTGGGCAACAGATCAGGCGGGCCTGGCAGGAGCTGCAAGGTCTCGTGGGAGGAAGTGCTGCAGGAGGACAGAAATTGACGGTGGCCTGGCTTAGGGATTCAGAGGCATCTGGAAAGAAATCCAGAGGTGGGGATGGGATGACGTGTTAGTAAATTATGAGAGGAGCGGGGAGAGGCACGAGAGCATTTAGGAACATGAATCTGTTTGTTCCGGCTAAAATAGAGCAGGTCTTGCATGTTTATACACATCCTTTTTAAAAATAAGAAACGAGCCTGAAAGCATTTGCAAGGAACCCCTAGGGTGACAGCCTGGAGGGAACGAGGTTTGGGCTAAGGGGCCACAGAGAACCCTTACTTCTCAGAGACGGTGTGTCTGCAGTTGGAGCAGTTTCAGAGGCTTAGGTCAAAGGCAAAGCAGGAAAAGGCAAAACTGTCACGTCAGCAGTTTTGTTTTTAACCATCCCCCCACCTCCCTAGGGACAAACGGTCCAATTCCAGGGCTGGATCAAGAAGCTGCTTCTCTGTCTTCCAGGTAAGTGGATTGTTAGCAATGGAGTGACCACAAGGCACAGAGCTTCAATACACCCTTATAACCTCCAGGACCCCGTGGGGCAGTCAGGACCCAGCCCAGGAGATGTTAGGGTCACACTTGCTTGCCACTGCAGTGGGGTTTCCGAGCACAACACTGGGGGAGAAGGGTTGAGGAAATGCTTGGAAATTCACCTGCCGAAGGAATTCACTCTATGTGTCCCATGGGCCAATCGCGTCCTTTCTCCGGGCCTCAGTTTCTTCGTCTTTGACGTGGGGTCATTGGAGTAGCCCACTGGGTCAGAATGACCTGATGTTTACAAACACACACATCCCTGGCACCAGCCCCCGGAGATGCTGACTCAGTAGGTTTGGGGTCAGACCCTGGGGTGGACGTTAAGACCAAACAAACAAACCACCCACATGGTTTTGATGAACAGCCGGGCTTGTGAGCCACGACCCGAGGGTGGAGGTCTTATTCGTTACTACAAGTTGACCTTGCTCTCCCCATAGTCAGAAGGATGCAAGAGCTTTCTGAGCCGAATAAACCCAAGGGTGGACGAACTCTGAGCATCCCCCACTTCCATGCTCAAATCGGATCCGTCCTTCAGGGCCGGTTTAAGTCCCCCATCCTCCCTGAAGCCTCCCCCGCCTTTCGGACCTCCAGTCTGTTCTTGCTTTCTCCACCTGCTAAGTCACCCATAATGCACCGGTTGTCTTGCACGTGTGGAACAACAAGATTTGGTGTAATCATCCAGCCTGTTGTCTCTCTAGCTGGCCTTCCCAGAAGGCCACGCTCTTCACGGGGTGATCCCTGTCTCTCACCTGCCCTGACACCATGGTTACTGACTCCAGTTGGACCACTCTCAGATGTGTTGGCCAGGTCAGCGAGCCATCACAGTACAGCTAATCATCGCTTTGCTTATTGTCAGTTCAGCTAAGTTAGCATCTGCTCTTCCATCCTATCCAACGGGGCATGTTCTATTTTATTAATTTTAGTCACCTTCATGCAAATCTCCTGTGCATTTACTCCTTGTGATTTCCATTAGCCTGAAGGGTTAGGTTTATTCCATAGCTTGTTAAATTTCTCAAATGATATGTATTCCTGGAACTTTTCTGCTCTGATTTGGAAAAGACTGTGACATCCATTCTCCTGTTAAGAGTCATGCTTTTCTTACCCATTGTTAATTAGATTCTCTTGTCCCAGAAAACAAAACAAGGAAAGGAATTAATACTCCAAATTAGGAACATACACATGGAGAATGGCGGAGATAGAGTTGGGGGTGTTAATCGAGGGCTGGGGGAGCAGCGCCATATGCCAGATGGAGAAAGTCTGCTTCCACTGTATCACGTTTCCTTGTTTTCCAATCTCATCTCTCTCCTCTTCTCTGATATTATTTTATAGTCCTTTTAAAAAATCATAGTAATTCCAGTTATAATGTTGATATAATGGGATCAGTAGAATGCCTGCATGAGAGGTTTTGGAGACAGACATATGCTCTATGTTATTTCGCCTGTGTCCAAACTTGGTGCCTATCCCTCGCTCTCTACCAGAGTTTTACTGAACTTCTCAGTGATTCAGTTAGGTGTGCTGGTGGCGTCTCTAAATAAGTAAAGGTTCCTTATCAATTGACTCTGATAAAGTGGATTCTGAATGTTTACAGTGCAGATTTGAAAGCAACCAGGCTCTTTTTAATTACAGAAGTGAGGCTTTTTTTGGCAGCTCTGAAATAGGCGTGACTCTTCTATCTGCATCGAGATGCATCCACGCGTAGACTCCTGTCACTGTTTTCTCCTCTCACATTTTCCCCTGGTAAGCTCTTAATCACTCAGCAGCATAAGTGACCGTGGAAATTAGACTCTTACGAAGAAGATTTTAAGAGGGAGATTCTCTTTGGTATTGACATGTACACACTGCTGTATTTAAAATGGATAACCAACAAGGACCTACTGTATAGCACGGGGAACTCCGCTCCATATTATGTTAACAACCTAAATGGAAAAAGAATTTGAAAAAGAATAGATACATATATATGTATAACTGAATCACTTTGCTGTACACCTGGAACCATCACAACATTGTTAATCAACTGTACTCCTATATAAAATAAAAAGTTAAGAAAAAAAGAGGGAGATTCTCTTGTCACTTTGTAAAACGGATCCTTCTCTGCTCTGAGCAGTCTTTTTGGCGCCTCTTTCTCCCTGCATCCTTTTTTTCAGGGGAATTGTTATCTGTTGTGCTTTAATTATGTGGTCCCTTAGGATGTTTCAGCCCTTTTCCACTCCCAGGGATTTTAATACTTCCTCCCAGTGTACCATGCTCACCTGATTTCCCCTTAATCTTATGTCTCCTTCCACCAAATCTTAATCCAGTGGTGATTAGCTTTCTCTGTGTCCGTTTTTCACAACAGTGGAATTTTTGTATAATATGTTGCCTAGGAGCAGTATCTAGAACTGCTTTGAGCAAGTCTTTGGTCAACACTCTTAAATAGAAAGATCAACTCAGTGTAATGTGGTATCATGGACTGTATACCATCCACTCTTCTCTGGAACAGACAAAGGACATTAGCGGAAAAACTGGTGACATCCAAACAGAATCTATGGTTCAGTTAATATCAGGATAACAAGGTTAATTTCTTCTTTTATTATTTTGTTTTATTTTTTCGGCCATGCTGTGTGGCTGGTGGGACCTTAGCTCTCTGACCAGGGATCGAACCCAGGCCCCCTGCATTGGAAGCGTGGAGTCTTAGCCACTGGACCACCAGGGAAGTCCCTGGCTCCTCATTTTAAATGAGGCAATGAGTCTAAAATGTAAAAGGCCCTACAAACCAGCAAGTGCTATAGAAATGTACTATTTTTATTTAAAAGTTCTCTTTTCCCCACTGCTCATATGGAAATTCATCCCCTTTCCCTTAGAAAACGGATTCCAGCCTGTGCTTCGTCCACAACAAACATTTGTCAGGCGTGAGTCAGTTGCTGCAGATGCCAAGATCTTTGGGAAGTTCCTCCCCCAGCCCTGCGTGGCTTGCACTTGTGTCCCCCAGTTTCTGCTCTCCCCTTATTAGTAACAGGAGTTTTACTTAGCACACAGCCACCCACAGGAAAGTTATGTTTCCAACCTCCTCTGCAGTTAGATGTGACCATACGACTAAGTTCTGCCCTTGGGGAACAGGAGCTAGTGAGGTGTGCCACTTATGTATGTGTGTAAAGGGAAGGGAAGGGAAGGGAGGGTCCACCCCTTCCCCAGTCTTGTTTGCCAGAATATGGTCATGATGGCAGGGCTTGGAGTTGTCTTCTTGGCCACAGGTGGAGGCTGTGTGTTGAGGACGGCAGAGCCACAATGGGGAAGGAACTTGGGTCCCTGTTACCGTCAAACCTCCAGACAAGCCTTGGGCAACCTCCCCTAGACTTTAACTTCATTTCACTTTAACTGTCTTGGACCTTCCTTGGTTATAGCGCCCAACCTGTATCCTAACGAATACACCCTTCAATATCCCTCCCCAAAGCCTGCATCTGGCCCGCATGGCACTAGCCCTGTTAATCCCTCTCTTCTTGGCCTCTCCTGCTTCCCTTCTACATAAAATTCACCTGTTCCAGGCTCTCGGGACCCTACTTGGTGTTATCAATAATACTTTATAGATTGACCTCTGCTCACAGCTCGCTCTGTATTCCCTCCCAGGCAATGGGCATTTTTACAGGGCTCTCTGGAGACACCACACGTATCCAGACATTGCCATTAGCAGGAAGAACGCTGAGCACCACAGGCAGCTGGTGAGGAGAGGCTGGGGTGCGTGCCAGCTTCCCAGGGCTCCCCGCATGAACCCCATGAAGCTTAGACCAACTTTGAATACCAAATGGCAAGGGTAAGCCGGCTTGTCTGTTTCAGAGAGTCAGAGAATAGGGGTTTAAAGCCCTTTCTGTGCTGTGGGTGCACCTCTACCCCTGTGTGGATCTGGGATGAATCTGAGATACCGCCCTCCCTGTGCTACTTTCATCCCGGGAGGCTTTGCTTAGAGTGAGTCCCGGTCTCCAGCCCTGTGGACGTGAGCGGGAGAGTGGGCAGGGTGGCCTGGACTGCCCAGCCCGGCTCCACGGGTGGGGAGACAAGACGGTCACTGATGGTCCTGCATCCTGTCCCGGAACGTTTGGACCTCAAGGTGTCGGCTCAGCCCAACCTGCTCAAGCCTTTGCTTCAAGGTGGAGGTGATGCCTCTTGTGGGTTTTCTTCTCCGTTGCAGAGAAACAGGGATCAACGTCAGAGGAGCCCAGATGCATCCCACTTAGTTACATTTCCAAAGGAATTTCTCTGAACTCTTCTATGTGGTTGCAAGAAAGCTGGGTTTTGTTTTGGTTTTGGTTTTGGGCGCCGGCTTACTCTCTCTCCTCAGTGATTCACTGAGATGAGGGGAAAGAGAGAAGAAAGACTCCTCAGAGGGAAGGGGAGAGAAATTAGAACTACACCCAAAACACCAAATCTTGGGCGTAGAAGAAGATGAAAGATGTGAGCGGTACCCATGAGCTAACATGTTGGAACAATACAGCATGTGTCTCCTTGCTTCTGACTTTCAACTGTATGAATACTTTTCCATTCTGCAACATTGTTCAAACAAACCAGCAAAGCCCCTCACCCCCCCAATAATGATTCCTTTGCACCTTTGCTCTCCCGTGGTGCCCTGCATTGCAGCAGGGGCCTGGCCCGCCTCCCTGAGACAGCCATCATCTCTCCAAAGAGAAGCAGTGTTTTGATAACAGGACAGAACTGGGAAGGAGGCTTTGGGCGTTGCATCCTGACCCAGGCAGGCGCCGGCCCGGGTGTTCTCACAGCCATCTGTTGCGGCCTGTAATGCATGAGCACATTAGCACATGGCCCGCCAGCAGACTCGACATTGTTCTCCTGGCCGCGTTGGTTCAGCCGACCTCAACAAAGGGGACAGTTTTGCATTCGGGATAAATACAACCACTGAGGAGGTTTTTTTTTTTTTTTTTTCCCTTAGGACATGTAATGTGAAGGTTTATGCTGACTGCAGCCACCCTCCTACCCTTTGACGTGGATGATTTTGGGGAGCTGCTAATGTACCAGGAAATATTTTTCCTCTTTCAAATATGCTCCCATCAGAAAGATTCATCAAATTGAATATTTGCCTTTTTTATTTTCTTTTTAACCCAAGGAGTTTGCCTCCCAAAGGATTAGGACAAATCGTCCAACTATGAATCCATTTAATTTAAAGGTCAGTTTGAGACCTCGAGGTCTAGATCCCAATTATCCTCAAAAACTAACCCAAGGGACTCAAGGAAGTAGTGGAGAATGTTACGGTTTTCGTAAGTTTGTTAAGTGTTACAGCTTTAGTAAGTTTGTAAGATGTTATAGCTTTAGTAAATTTGTTCATCCTAACTGATAAATTATTTCAGAAAACCGTTTATTTGCCCTTATCCCAAGACCAATACATGACCAGCCTCCAAGACCTGGCTGATTTTTAAAGTGTACTTTTGGGAAGGCAGAGTTCAACAATGCTTTTTTTTTTTTTTTTCCCCACAGGATCAGCTTCTGCTTGTGTTTTCTTGTGTGGAAGTCCCGGTGAAGCTTCGGACCTCTTCTGCTCTAGTTAGGAAACGGCTTGGTGGCAAAAATCCTCCATGTGCATTCATCATTCATTCATTCAACGACTATTTATTGAGCTCTTACTGTGGGTTGGGCACTGATCTATATCAGCGATCAGGATGAACAAAGACCTCTGCCTCTTGGAGCTTATACTCCACTGGGGAAGACAGACAGTAAACAACAAAATTAACAAATTTTTAAAAATATAGTATGGGGAAAAGAACAGGAGCAGAGTAAGGGGATTGAAAGTGCCAGGGTAAGGCTGGAGTATTGAAAGAGAAGGAGGTGAAATTATCATGTCAATTTACGGAGCTTCCATATTCCAAAGCGAAATGTGAACCATCCTTGAGATAATGGTACCTCCACCCCAGTTCAGTTCCAACTGGAAAGGGCAGTAGGCTAACCCCCCCTCCAATTAGGGTAGGTCTCAAAGCTCTTTTTCATTTTTATTTTTTATTGTTTTTCAATTTGGGGGGGGCCACACTGTGCAGCTTACAGGACCTTAGTTCCCCAACCAGGGATCGAACCCAGGCCCTCGGCAGCGAAAGCACCAAGTCCTAACCCCTGGACAGCCAGGGAATTCCCTCAAAGCTCTTAAATGCTAAGAAAGAGCATATTTCTTAACTCTGTTTCTGTATGTTTCCAACCTGCCCAAAGCAGGAGATGGGGTAAAAGGGTGGTAAATGTGTGTCAGATGAGAGACGCAGATTACAGGAGCCAGGATATCTATTTCTACAACCTCCCGATTTACGTTAAATCCTCATGATCTAGTTCAATGTCCGCTTCTTAAAATGTGACTCTTAACTATATCATAATGAGGTCCTGTATATGCAACAAGTAAGTTGACCATTTCATCATCAAGTCGCAGGTGATGAGAATCTGGCTGGGTATTTAATAAGGGAATAACTCACAAAACACTACCTACTTCAGCCACACTTCTCACTAAGATTCGGCCTCTCTGAGACCCAAAGGTACAGACTTGTTAGGGGGGTCTGATCCACTGGAGGTGCCTGTCCAGCCCCGGGGCTTTCTTCTGGGGGTCCCTGACACAGGGTTATGGCTGGCAAGAAAGTCATGGGGCTTCTCTCTACAAGTGTCAGGGAGGACTTCAGCATTGTGAAAAGTCACAGAGGGCCACAACTTAGAATGGGTCTTTTCACTTTATAGATGCATAGATTGAGGCCCCAAAAGGTCAAGCAACTTGCCTTAGAACGCCCAGCCTGCTCTAGACTTTTAACTCCTAGCCCAGGCTTCTTTTCACCATGGCAGGTCACATGCAATGGCCTGAGGAGTTACTCAGAAGTTAACAGATGAATGGATAAACAAAATGCAGTACATCCATACAATGGAATATTATGCAGCCTTGAAAAGGAAGGAAGCACTGACACAGGTTACAGGATGGCTAAACCTCAAAACCATTACACTAAGGGAAAAAACCAGACGCAAAGCGGACATATTGTATGATTCCATTTAAATGAAATGTCCAGAGTAGGTAAATCCGTGGAGACAGAAAGCAGATTAGCAGTTACCAGGGGCTGGAGGCAGAGGAAGTGGAGAGTAACTGCTGAACGGGCACAGGGTTTTCCTTTGGGGGATAAAAATGTTTTGGAACTAGAGAGAGGTGGTGGGTATACAACCTTGTGAATGCCACTGAATTGTTCACTTGAAAATGACTAATTTCATCTTACAGACATTTTACCTCAATTAAAACAAACAAAAAGAAGTGACTGAAATCAACAAGGACCTACTGTATAGCACAAGGAACTCAATATCTTGTAATAATCTATAATGGAAAAGAATCTTAAAAAGAATGAATATATATACATATATATATATGTATATATATATATATATACACCTGAAACTACCACAACATTGTACATCAACTATATTTCAATAAAAAAATTTTTTCAAGTGACTGATAGATTCAACCCCCGAAATGCGGGGGTGATGACAATCAGATCTGCCCGTGGGTGGCTGGGGCCTGAGCCCCACTCCCATCTGGTGGAAGGGATGATGGGAAGGAGAGGGGAGACAGGGTAAGCCCCCGGGCTGGAGGGGTCTTCCACGCCTTTTTGGTTTAACAGCTTGGAGTTCCCTGCCCCTGCTGCACACGGGCTGCACTAGGTCACTGCCTTCCTGTCTGGGCTGAGCCACACAGCACTCTGGTGTCTTCATGAGCTGTACGGGCCTGAATAGCTGGGCGAGGTCAGAAGTGGGGTGATGGGGAGCTCCCAGCCCCACTCCCAGGAGGCCCCACCACTGTGGCTGTCCTTGGCAAGTCTAGAGCAGGAAGGGTCCTTCACCTTCCAGCTGACCCCTTGCACTGGGCATCCGAGGGGCGCGGAGAGAGGGACCAGCAGGCCTGGCCCTGAGAGGAAGGGCTCCCCCCAAGAGGGAGGGGAGAGAACTGCGGGGCTGGGGCCTCGGTTTCTCAGACAACTTTCCCTTCAATTAATTCCTCTCTGATTCTGGCTCCTGCCCTTAAAAAGACTTGATTCTGGTTGCTACGCAGGGAGTGGGCCCTGCTCCACTAGCCAATGCAAGGACTATGTGCCAGGCCCCGTACCAGGCACCCTGAGGCCAGCGGAGGTGAGAACGGGGGCTTTGCCCTGCAGGGTGGGAGTGGGGATTGGACTCTGTATATAGAGCTCAGGGACACTTCTGGGCCTCTCCTGGGGTTCTGGGTCATATAGGTGCCCTTGGGATGCTCCGGGGCTGGTCATGTGACAGAGTAACAGGGACCCTACCTTGTAGGACCTTGTAGAAGATTCAGTGAGATGACACCCCAGCAGCTAGGTAGACTGGTCTGCCTCAGTGGGCCTGCCCTGTATGCCAGGCCCAGGGCCTGGTTCTCCCTTTCAAACCTGATTCCCTATGGAAATGGTACTAGCATCACGCCCCTATTTTGCAGATAAAGAAGCTAAAGTTCAGAAAGTGCCCGTCTCTTGTTCCAGGTCACACAGCCGGTGGAGCCCGGCCAAGGCAGCCTACCACCACCCCATACCCAGCTGCCCAATCACCGTCTTCATGGTGTTTGAGTGCTTCCCCACCCCCAAAAGATGACCTAAATATTGGTGGCTGCTTTCTGGAGGCCCAGGCTCATGAGTGAGAGTGCAGCCGCTATACCCTGGCCAGGTCCCTGGGCCCATCCGTTCATGGCTAAGATCAGGTAGGAGGCCATTCATTTAATCCGAGGCCATTTCATTTAATCCTGGCAATAACACAATTGTCTGCTACTATTATTACCTATTCTATTTACATAAGAAGAGACAGACACCCCGGGAGATCTGATAACTCGGCTCTCTGTAGTGCGGGGGAATCGGAACCCAGCTGCCCTGGGTTCAGGGGCCCCAGGGGCCCCTATCAGCGCGTGATTCTCTGGCCCCTCACACTCTCGTCTCCCTCTCCACACTCTGGAAACCTCTTCCTTCTCTGAGTCCTCCATTCACTCCCAGTGCACCATCCATCCATTCATTCTTTTACATCAAGTAGGAATGTCTAGATACAAAGGCATCCGAGCCAGTTTGTACCCTGGGGGAGCTGAAAAGCCAAGGACCAATGGGAGTCATTTCTAGAATTGTCTACACGCCCATTTCAGTGGAGGTTGTGAACTCTCTTGGTGCACACACAGGACACTAAGGGGAGTTGTTTTCACCCATCCTACCCTCTCTGCCAGACAGGGGCTCCCAGAACCTCTGCCCAGAGGTGGATCCGGGGATCCTGAGGGCTCGGATACCCAGGGCCTAGCCTGATCCTCCCACGGAGCTCTGGTGATCACCCAACCTGGCTCCATTCTACAGGTGAGGAAACTGAGGTCAGAGAGAGCCCGCAAGGCTTCTGGGAGGCCACTCCAGCCCTGCTCTGCAAGGCAAGCTTCTACTGCCAAGAAGATGTGAGGACGGAGAGGGAGTGAATTGTTCATGGTCCTGTTTCCCACTGGCTCTTCCCCCAGAAGCCGAGGCCTCAGAAAGCAGGCTTGGGCTGGGAGGCCAGCAGAGGGAAGGGCGGTGGGCCGGGCCTACAAGGGCTAGAAGGAGCGGAAGGGGACAGATTCCCAGCTTTCCCGGAAGCCAAGGAAGGGGAAGGTAAACGGAGCTGTCCTTGGCCAACGATCACTGGCTCACCGGGCCTCCAGGGCTCAGCAGGCCCCAATGGCTTCCAGACCAAGGCCAAGGCTTCGAGGTTCCAGGCTCACCGGTGCGCCTGTACCCGTGAGCCCGAGCTCGGGTGTGGACTAGGGAGCGTGGACCCGGGTGCCGGTGCCCGGCCGGTGTCCGGGATGCTGTTTGGCCTCCACGTGAACGTAGGCGCTTCTGGTGGGTTCTGCGTGTCTCCCTCTCGCGGGGGGACTCCCAGCCCCGCCCACAGCTAGTGGACTCAGAGGCCTTGCGGCCGCCGCAGACTCAAAGCTCCCCAAAGGAAAGCCGCGCGCCGTCCAAGGCAGCTGCTTCAATCCTAGCCCGAGCGGGTCGCGCTGGGGCCCCGGCGGGGGAGGACGTGGGTGCGCGTCCCCTTCGGGCCCGTTCTGCCTGCTCGGGATCCAGGAAGCAAGGGGTGGAGGGGATGCCGGCGCGCAGCTCGGCACGAGATCACGGAGCAAGTCAGCTCCCTGAGAACGGCGACGGGGAGGCTGGAGGACCCCAACTCCGGTGCCCAGCTGGGCGGTCCTGGTCAGCCGCGCCACTTTCCGTGGTCGCAAACTGGAAGCCCGCGGGGCAGTCGGCCCCCTCCCGTGTCTGTGGGGCCCTCGGCGTGCTGTAAAGTGAGGCCCGAGGTTCCCGGGGAGGACAGCGCGCCCTCCCTGCTCGCGCACCCCACCGCTTCCTCGGAGGTCGCACAGCCCGACCCGTGCAGGACTCCTCTGCGAGTTGCAGCACGCGGTGTGGACGGCGCAACCGGGCAGGGGATGCAGCCCGCGGGCCAGCGGAGGTGGCAGCTGTCCCGCCACGAACGATAGTCCCTCTCGGCGCCGCCGACCGCCTAATTAGGGGCCGCTTCAGCTCCCCCGCTGCGGCCCTTCTCCGCCCGCGCCGCGCGCCCACCCGAGCCCGCTAATTGCTAAGGCCTTTCTGCACCGCCCGCCGTCCAGATGGGGGCGTCGGGGCCAGATGGGGTCCAGGCGCCCAAGGGAAGCATTGAGAGCGTCACCTAAGGGGGCTGGGCGTGGTGCGGGCCGGCTGCAGCGCGGGAGCTCCGACGATTCCCGAGGCTGGCGGCTCAGCCAGAATCTGGGGACAGCCTGGAGGGGGAGGCGGCGAGGGGGGCGTTGGTGCGGATGGGGCGACTCCCCGAGGTGGGCTCTGGAGCCAGACTCCCAGATTACAGCCCTGCCGCCTCCATTTACTGTCTCCTCCCCTCAGCAAGCCACTCACCCTCCCTGTGCCTCAGTTTCCTCGCATGTAAAATGGAATAATAGTAGCACCATCCTCAAAGGGTTACCGGGAGAATTGAATGAATTAATAACACACGCAAAGCTCTCCGCGCGATGCTCTGTACCAACTAGCCTTCCATAAATGTTAGTGCCTCCTTTTCCAGCCTCCTCCGCCTATTATTAGTATCCTGAACTCCCCGAGGTGCAGCCTCGTGCTGCCTCCTTGCTCCCCGATCGGCCACATCTGTTCTTCTCTGCAGCGTCCCCTCCCCCCATTAACCCCAGCCACAAATGGATGCGGCCCTGTAGCAACAAAGCAGTCACAAGAGAGAGATGGGAAGTAGCGATGGGAGTGAGGGGTGATGCCCGTCTCTGCCCTGCCTAGGCTGGCCCGTTACCCTGACAGGGGGTGGAGGGCTTAGCCCCGGGGGTCTAGCCTATGGTCTGTCTGCAGCCTCCAAGCCACGGAGTGGCATGCTGCTCCCTGCTGTTCCACAGGCACCCCTCCTCAGCCAGGGTGGGACTCAGTGCAGCAACAACTTACCCTGAGAACTGCCAGGCCTGAATCTGGCCCCTCTTACAGGTCTGCAGAGACAATGACTGAAGAGCCTGTCGCCAGCAAAGTCTTGAGACCTTTGGTGTAGGACCCCCGTCAAAGACCCCCATAATCCTTACTGGTACTGTGGAGCATGTGTGTGGAGACCCAGACTTGGCCCCAAGTCCATACTAAAAGAAGGACCTAAAATGAGAGGTGGGCTTGTATAGGGGGAATCTTTGGCTTTTGGTGAACTTCTAGGGGGCATCAAGGTGTTTACTTAGTAGAGGGAGTTCAGACAGATTGCTAGGTGGGTTCTGCCCTAAGGCGAGGCAGACAGACAGCTCTCCAGCACTGAGAGTGTCTTGGGGGCTTTAAAACCCAATGCCCTGGCCTCAGGGCTTTTCCCCGGTTTCAGTCTGGGAATGAGAAGGACGGGTCTTACTTGCTGGGCTGTCCCAACCCCAGATTGCATGAGTGCCCCGGTATAGTTCTTCCTACAGCCATCCTCTCGGAGGGAGTGCGACACCTTGGGTCTCAGCAACGTTCCCAACTGAGATGTGCTTTAGGTGTGAAGCTTTGCTTTGCCCCTTGGCTTACTGCCTGTTCCTGGGATTCAGAGTTTCAGCTCTATGGGCGCTAGAGGTGCAGGACAACACCCAGGGGTTCTGGCATGCTCTCCAACACAGAATCCAGGGAACAGTCATTTCTCTGTGTCTGCTGCCCAGTAAGGGAGTGAAGAGGTAGGACAGTGCTCTGGAGGACAGAGGCCATGGAGGAGGCACTGCCCCTCAACCTTAAGTCAGCGGCTTTTTATGGTGGGGGAGGGGTTGGAGAGACTCTCGAAGACCTTGGGGGCTGGTGACAGAAGTCTCTGGGCCCCAAGGCTGAGAGCTGAGGAATTGCAAGGGCCACGTGGGGCGTGGGGAAGCTGAGCTGTAGACCAGCGCACGAGAGAAGTTAATGCTGCCGGGAAGGGGGCCTCCGTCCCAGTGCCCTGCGGACCGACCGCGTCTCTCCCGGGACCGTTTAGCCACCGCCTTCTCCCCTCCCCTCGCTTTCACTGGGGGTTGTGGGTGCGCCTTGGAAGTCCGCGTGGTAGCATAACATTCTTTCTCGCTCTACTCCGAAGCCCAACCGCTGGCCTGAGTCACCCACCCAGGCTGCCCCCAGTCTAAGGCCGCTCTGCAAGGAGCCACCTGCCCCGTGCGGACGTACGCGCTCGTGTGCGCCTGTGCGCGCCGACTCGGAGTCCGAGGACGCTGCGCTCTCCCAAGTGGTGGCCCAGATCCGTGGCTGGGCGCAAGGTTTAGGTGGGTGGTTCCGGGGAGGGCCCGGAGCCTGGCTGCAACCAGGCCTTCCTTCCTTGGAGGCCCAGGTCTAGCGAGACTGGCGGCTGGACGCGGGCCGAGGTTTGGGTATGGGGATTGTGGGGAAAGACTGGCGGCTGGACGCGGGCCGAGGTTTGGGTATGGGGATTGTGGGGAAAGACTTGATTTATTTGTTTCAGCAACTGCCCCTCTATGCATACACCGCGCACGCCGGGAGCCCACGGCTGCACACGTCAAGGCTTGAGGTGGGTGAAGGAAGCTGAGACTGCGACGGAGCCCCACCCCCTACCCGCATCCCGCGGGGTCCCCTCTGTTTGTGTCTTCGGCTGGAGCAGGACCCAGCTTTGAATTCGTAACAACTTTCGTTTCAAATGGGATTTCGAAATAAAAGCTACTAGATCCTGCCCTACTCTCTTCTTGGATTCGCGTGGTGCGGTTTGGGCCCCACCCCCTTTATTCTCCCCTCCGCAGCCCCTCGGCCTCTTCCCAGCCTTCCGTCAAAAGCGAAGCCGGGTACGAGGCCTACAGTACCCATCCCTGGGCGCCTGCCTGCTGTTTAGGTCAGCAGCCCGATAGTACCTTCTGGAGGACCTGGAAGCACCTGTCCCCGAGCGAGGGGATGGAGCTACCCTCATTCCCGGGCAAGGGGTGTCCTCCTTAGGCTCAGGGGCGACCTCAAGAAGTGGGGTTCCAACCGGGGAAACCTTCCCCGCCCCGGGGGGGCCTAGGCGCAGGGACCTTCCACCGGTGGCCACCAAAGACGTCGTCGGCGAGAGGGCCCAGGGCCGCGGGACCAGTCCACTGCGTCCGCACTTCGCTGCGTTCAAGGGTGCGCGTTCTTCCGTAAGCCGGCGGGCTGAAAGATTGCAAAATGGTCTGTCCTCTTCCTTGATCGGGAAAGGCCGAAGCTTTTTAACTTTTACCCAGAATCTCTCTTAAGAGCCACGTCCTAAATTTGTATTGCAGTTTTGGATTGTGGAGAACCCAGTAGCGGCGACAAAACAGAGGTGGCCCTGGAGGAAGAGCACGAGGCCAAAGCGCGTCTCGCAACAGTCTCGCTCCCCGCGGGCAGTTCCCAGCACCTGACATATTGCAGTTCAAGGCCGGGGTGGGCGCCGGGGCAGGGTCGTGCACAGCGCAGGGAAGGGAGTGAAGGGTTAGCGGATCCCGCGCCAAACGCTCCCGCAGCGCTCTGCCGGGAACACCGTGGCGATGCCGGTCGCGGGGGTGGCCTCACGTGGCTGGTCCTCAGCTGAAGCCCCGAGCTGGATGCGGGTGGGCGACCACCTCTCAGCAGAGAGCAAATGGAATCGCGGCAGGGCAGGAGACCGAGCGCCCGGACCCCCCAGTCAAAGGCACGGGCCTCACTCCGGAGGCCCCAAGTTCCTCGAGCAGGGAGGGAAATTTTCACTTTCAATTAACATAATCCTCAACCAAAGGGAAAAGGAGTTCCGGGTTAGGCGTTAGGAAATAAAAATAAAAACGAGTTGTGAGAGGCGCCCGGAGGATGTGCTCAGAACGTGTTTTAAAGAGAATGTGAGTATGTTTGTTACGGGGGAGGAAAATAGGCAAACAACCCTCTTATCTTTCTCCAGGGCAAAACCAGCAGAACGGTCCCCAAATCCGGCGGAAAGGGATGGAATCCTGCACTCCCTTCCCCAGGCAGCTCCCCACACCTCCTCCCACCCACAAGGCTGGAAAACACCGGACTTACTTTAAATTTTATTTAAAATCTCAACACTCGATCATTTATTTCATTTTTTTTGCAACCAAACAAGTAATAAATATTATTTAGCACTTTTTTCTTTTTACAAAAATAAAACAGATGATACACTCTCTGCAAGGGGCAGCGATCAGAGGCGGGATGTTACGTGCAGACGCCGTGAAGCCCATATTGCAACTCCGGTAGCGCCCAGGCGGTTTGCGGAAGACAGGAAGCACGGAGGAGTTTGTCATTTGTGTTAAACTGGCAAAAAGAAACCAATATAGAAGAAACCCGGCTTAGACTGGGGGGTGAGGGGGTAGGACTGGCAGTCATGTGAGCAAACAGCTCCGCAGCACGCACTTACCTCGTTATTGATATTTACACATCCAAGAAAGAAAAAACTAAAAAGCCAACAGAACTCCCCAAATAACCAAAACTATATTCACAGCAACATCCTTTGAGTTCTGTCAAACCCTCGGGTACCGAAATGACTGCTCCCAGTCAGGTAAGAAATCAAATCACTTTGTGCTCAGAGATGGAAAGAATGGGAAGGGAGGGAGATTCTACTTCAAAATAACTAAAAAAACACCCGCACCTAAAGTCGACAGTTTTAGGTTATTCCAATCCACAAGTGGTTCTATTCTGATCGTCTATAAAGCTTGCTCATACTGTTGAAAAAGGAACATCGACAGATTTTATTAGAAAGCCACAAGCCCCCAAACCAATAGGAGCGACAGGGAGGAACGGTAACAGTTCTGAGACAGCTGTGGGTTTACCCACATGTGGAGATTGGACACGACCGTAAGTGCTTCTGGTACCAAATACCAGCTTCTGACCAACTGGTACCCCTGGCCCTGGGCCAGGGACGACCCGTGAGGGCAAGGCCCGGACAGCCGCTTCTGGAGTGTGGCTGAGAGTCTCCTTCCCGCCCAGAGAGGAGGCAGGAAAGGAAATCTCCAACGCTCCCCTCCCTCCTTTCCTCCCCGGTATAACCAAGGGCTGCCCCGGCCGTGTGAGGCCAAGTTCGCAGGGAAACTACAGTTTTTAGAATCACCTCTTTTTCGGGGGAAGGGGGGTTTGGAGGAAGGGATCCACGTAGCTGTGCCTTCATATAAAACGGTGTCTACCCGAGCAGCGCTGTTTAAAGCCAGAGGGGGTTGAACCAGGTCCCGGAGCAAATGCCCCTGTCACTCCCCACTGTGCAGTGCGCGCCTCCACTGCTTCCGTTCCTGGGTGCTGCGTCCTCACCATTGCCCCCACCCCCAGCCCACGGTGCCGCGCTCCTCCTTGGAACTGAGCTCCCAGGGCCCAGCGCCGGCCAGTCCTTGCTTCCCCGCAGCCTCCGCCCCCCACCCGCCCCCTCCCGCCCCGCTCGCCAGAACGCGCCTGCACCGGCCAAGCTCACTTGGCGTCGGAGGTTAGGCGCGGCAGACTGCCGGCGCCCATGGCCGACACGTGGTGGTGCGGGGGCGGCACCTGGCACATGCTGCAGGGGCAAGGCATGCCGCCCCAGTGCTGGAAGCCGCCGCCGCCCCCGCCGCTGCCGCCCGCGCCCCCCAGCGGGGCTGCCGCCGCCGCCGACGGAGACTTGAGCAGGCCGTGAGGGGGACGAATGGAGCCGACCGACGACAGGCCGGAGCCGGGCAGGGAGGCGCTGGACACCGCGGCGGCGGCTGCAGCGGCGGCGGCGGCCGCAGCGGCCGGCGGCAAGATGGGGTGGTGCACCGCCGGGTGGTGCGCCGCGTGGGCGGCGGCCGCGGGGTGCGCGGTGGCGGCGGGCAGGGGCGCTGAGTGCGCCAGGCCGCCGCAGGCCGATGGGTGGAAGCCGGCGTGGTGGCCGCCGTAGATCTCGCTCACCAGTCGCTTCATCTCCTCCAGCGAGTTGGTGAGCATGAGGATGTAGTTGCGCGCCAGCAGCAGCGTAGCGATTTTGGAGAGCTTGCGCACCGACGGGCCGTGCGCGTACGGCATGACCTCGCGCAGCCCGTCCATGGCGATGTTGAGGTCGTGCATCCGCTTGCGCTCGCGGCTGTTGATCTTGAGGCGTAGCTGCTGCAGCTCGGGCTCAGTCATCTGTTTCTTGTCCTTCTTAGTGGACGACGCGGCCGCTGACGACGTGGACGACGAGGTGCTGGACGAGGATGACTTGAAGCCACCGCCGCCCAGCTTGTCCCCCGGGTGCGCGCCCGCCGCGCCCATGGCTCCGCGCAGCTCGGCGCTCCGCTCTGGCGGGCAGTCGCTAGGCGTGGACGAGGACACGGTGCCCCCCGTGAAGCCGCTGCCCCCACTGCTCTTGCTCCGGGCGGGCAGGAAAAGGTCATCAGGCTCTGGCGACGACGGGCGGCTAGACACCAGGCTGGCGTCCGAGTCCATGGCCCCGAGGGATAGTCGCAGCTTTCGCAGGGTCCTCCCTCCCTCGGTCCTCAGAGCTTCCACGGACGCCTACTGTGGAGAGGAGAAGAAACACGAGAGAGGTAGAGATCAGAATCGAGACTGAGATCGAGAGGCACTCGATCAGTGAGACAGAAAAACTGTTCCCGCCTGCACCGCAGCGCGGGGTGCAGGCGCGTGTGGCCGGTCGCTTCTGGTGCACCTCGCTGTCTCTGGCCTTCCTTCCTGCGGCGTGCAGGTGCGCTAAAGTCATCTCTTTTTCCCTCCCTGCTACCTCACCCCGCTCTCATCCACAGGTGGTTTAATCCAGGGAGGATGGGGTGCCCCTCAGTGAGGGTGGCATTTCAGGGTTTTTATGCCTTTTATTAGGAATGGGGAGGCAGGATCTCCAGGGCTGGAATTAAAGAGTGTCAAGTGAGGGCTTTTCTTTGGGAAGGTGGAGATCTAAATAGAGAAGTATTTATTTGGTTCCTCAAACGCATCCACCGTATCTCCATCGACAGCGCGCAGCACACACACGCTCATAGGCCGGCACCCAGCGCCCGCGCCGGGCCCAGATTCCACGCGCTGTCTCCGGGGCCAGCCGGGGGCTCGCCAGCTGACCGGCACTTGGGCAGAAGAAGCTATTGTTGCCCCGACTTCTCGCTTTTGGGCGAAAGGTGTGCTGCGGTCACTGTGGGAAGGGTCAGAGCAGCGAAGCCGCTCAGGAGAACAGGCGGGCAGGGGAGGGATCTGCGTCCCCTTTAACGGAGCTTCCCAGGTCGCAGCCGAAGTGAGGGGCGTCTGTCCCTGGGATGTAGGCTGGAGTTGCTGGGGGGCGGGGACACTTACTGTGGATGCAATTAGAGGAGCTCGTTCCCAAAAGCTGCAGCAGAGAAGCGGCCCAAGGCGCTGATGTCGCGTCGGTCTATAATAAGCATCCGCACCTTTCCCGGCTCGGAGGGTTTTTATAACCCGGTGGCAGCGGCGACGGCGGCGGTGGCCGCGGCGGGGGCGGGGAACAAAGTGCAGGTCCTGGAGGGGCCACCGCGCCAATGAGCTGGGCCGGCGCGGGGGGCTGGGAAGCTGATGTCATCGGGGCTAATTCCGCTCAATGAAACTCGCCGGGCCGGGCACACGCCTCCTCCCCGCGCACAGCCAATGGGCGCCCGCGGCCGGGAGATTCTTGGGGAGGGACTGGAGCAAGGACCCCGAGGGGGCGTGTGAGAGGCTAAGGGGAGGCGGAGGGCGGGCTCGCGGGGGAAGTGCAGAGGACAGCGGTTGGGACCGAGGGAGAGAGGAGGGAACATGGTCAAATTTCTATTAAAATACAGGAACACAAAGTCAGGCTGGGAGATGGGACGGGACGGGATGGGGGCTCTGCGCACAAACTAACCTGATACACAAGGCGCTTGAATCTTGGGGATTCGCGCGGATAACCCTGGCGACCCAGGAGCTGGGGCTGGAGTCTCCGCCCTTTCTCTCTCTCTCTCTCTCTCTCTCTCTCTCTCTCTCTCTCTCTCTCTGTGTGTGTGTGTGTGTGTGTGTGTGTGTGTGTTCTCGCCACCTGTTCCCACCTCATGGGTTTCATCAACACGTGGGCATTTTGAGCTGCAAACGTACTAGATAACCAGGCTCAAACCTCCTACATCCCTCGCACTCTAAGCGCGCCTCTAAGAGGTGGCGGCTGCCGCAGCTCGGCCGGCGGCCAGTAGCGCCCCCAGCTGGGTGCAGGGCCTTGCGAGGAAGAAGGCGGGGAAGAAAAGAGGGGACCGACTCCAGAACGGTGTTTTGAAAAAAATCACACTCTTCATAAAGTTGACGGTGGTGTAGACACAGGGACGAGGTATTTCCGCATAGTAAGCACGCTAACACAAGGGGAGAGTCGAGCTCAGAGCTAAGCATCCCCTCACAGCACGGGAACCAGGTGACGGTATTTTCTGCACCATCTTTGTGGTGGTCACCACGCCATGGGGTAGGGGACAAAGCTGTTTTGTCTGTAAAAAGAAGCCTCAAGCCTGGGCGAAGACCTCTCCACACCGTGGGCCAGACAGAAAGATCCAACCGCTTGCGGCCGCGGTGGATCACGTTTTACCCATCGCAGCCTAGCTCCCAAACCTGGAAATCCTTGACCGTGAGGAATTCAACCCGATCTGGAGAAGCGCCTAACTGAGGTAGTTCCGTGTGGTACTGGCGCCTCCACCCATTTTACAGATGGGAAAATCAAGAGACTGTGTCTGTAGCAAGCCTACAGGAAAAAAAAAAAAAGCCAGCCTTTTACAGCGCAGCCCTGCCTGTACTGCAGATGTGAGCATTGGTGGTTCCTTTATAGTAGAGGCAGCCGCCGTCTCCCTAACCTCAGACATTTTCACTAGTTGAATTTCTCACACCCATACATTTCAAGTACAGAGGTTTGTTTCTTCAGATCCAGGACCCTAGACCTTTATACTGCAAACACACAAACGCGCCTCAGCCCTGTCTCCCAGGGAGTGTTACCGGCCTCTGGTTACCTCCGTTTTTTGGGAACTTTTAACTTGCATGTACGGCTTAAAAAAGAAAAAAGACAAACAAATAAACTTAGCGAATAATTCGCCCTCAAGTAGGAAAGGTACAAAATAAACAAATACAAAAAGAAACCCATATTATTGCTCCCAGTTTCTGGATAAGTCTTCCAGCCCCGTCTCCACTAGAAAGCCAGGCGGGCTCTCCCCCAAGCCCCAGCTCGTGCCTTCTGGGGAATTATTTTTCAACCCGCGCGTTTCCCAGCTGGCTCTGCAGCCATCCGTTAAATATGTATTTAAAACATGAAGAACTGAAGCGTGGAGATGTGTCGTCCACCGGTCACGGAGGATGACCCAGCACCGTTCAGTTAGGCGAGTCTGGCACTTAGAAGAACGCAGGGAGCGGGGGTGGGGAGCTGGCAGAGCCCGGGTATTTGCGGGTCATTCCTTGGGCTTTCCCCGGCCACCGACGGTGAGGACATTCGTAGGGCTGTGAGCTCTGGGCCACCAACCGGGGCGTGGACTTGTGAGCACGCCAGTGTATCTAATAAACACCAGCAGGCGCAACGAGTGCGTGCCTGGGTTGCAGCCGCTGAGGTTAGTCCAGCCGGCGGCACGTGTCCTGGAGCCCCCGTTCCTTTGGTTGCTTTAGCCACCGGCGGCCGTCCTGCATCCTGCGCGGTCCACGAGAGTGCGCGGTTCTTTACGCGCTTGTTCCAAAGCCTGGAGTCGGAAGCAGGGGCGAAGATGGCGGGGGGGGGGGGTCCCTCCTGGCACGGCGCGGGTTCCGAGCCTGGGAAGGCACAGTCCGGAGGCAGGAGAGCTGGCTTACTGGCCAGGTTCCCGCGTGGGCGCGCGTAAGGACGCTCCGGGCCCCAGCGCCGCGCCACGGAGCCGAGGCAATGGTGGCTGTTCGGAGGCGGTGCACCGGCACCTCGCGATCCCCACTCCCCACTTCCGGAGCTCGGGCTGGCAGCTCGAGGCTGCGGGCCCCTTCTCCGGGCACCTTTCCCCAACATCCTCCAGTCGCCAGAGAGTTGCTCGGGAGGTGGGAGCGGACTGTGTCCCCTGGGCTTCTTTAGCCCTTGGGCAAGTAGTTTGCCGAACACTTCTCGCTCCGTCTCCGAGAGTCCTCCTACCCCCTTAATAATCAGAAACTAGAGCTCGGCCAGTGGCGCTTGCTCTCTTGCGGGTCCTCGAGGCGGCCCGGCACTTGTCCAGGTCTTGCGCCCGGCGCCTGGTGTGCGCGTCCTGGGAGTGTCCCGGGCACCGCGGTTCCCACCCGCGCGCGCAGCTGGGCCTCAGCCCCTTCCCGCGAAATTGAGTGCTCACTTGCCGAGGCTAATGGGCCCGGCTCCGGGAGTTCCTGGCTGGTCCAGGCGTCCTGGAGCTGTCGGCCTCCTCCGTCAAAACGGAAGACGTGTTTTTCCCTCTCCTTTGTGTTTCCCTCCCACAAAAGGCCGGGTGAGTGTCAGGCCGGCCTTTGCTCAGCCGCCTGGCGGCCCGGGAGGAGCTGGTGCCAAACGGGCCGGGGCGGGCTGGCGCGGGGCTCCAAAGGCGCAGACCTCCCACTTCTTCCCGGGTTCCTCCCGGGCCTTTCTTTCCTGTTCTCGCCTTTCCCTTCTCCGAGTTCCTGCGCACATTCAGGCAGCGTCTCAGCCCGGGTGCCAAGGAGAGCGGCGTCCTTTCGCAGGGCGGTCCGGGGCTGGTGGGGGGAGGCGAGGCTCCCGGAAAGAAAAGAAAAAAGATTGCAGCCATCGCTCCTGGTTCGGAAACCAGAAGGGAAGCGGAATGCTAGCGTTTGGCGTCCAAACGTGAGCGATCAGACCGCTTGGAAGGCAGAGCTCTGCAAACAAATACTTTGTCTTCCCTGTGAGACTCAGTGACCGGAGTGGTCCGGGTCATCCCCGGCCCCAGCGCCTAGCACAGGACCTGACACGTGGAGGGTGCTTGGTGAATACTCTGGAATGCACACACGTGCAAATATGCACGTGGGCTGGTGTGAAACCAAACTGGTAAAGTTCATGTAAATGTGGTGGAAGGTGCGTGTGTATTTCTTCGGGCTACACAGTAAACCAGGAGGTCTGTAATCTGGATTGCTGGGGATATGGGAGCATTTAGAATGACAGGGGTAGTGACTTCCACCTAATGGCCACTTAGAGGTGATCTAAGCTGTGCCTAGTGGGTCTGGCAGATTTCATCTCATTTCATCTCTCCCTGACCTAGGAGGGAGGTATTACTTACTCCCATTTTACAGATGGGGAAACTGACCCTCAGAGGAGTGTGGCCATTTGTTCAAGGTCCCCTGAGCAGAAGGGCAGGTCCCGGGAGGCAGCATGGTGATGGAGCCAGTGAGGTGGTGGGCATCCAAAACTTAGGGATCTCGGGTTGTCTGCTCTTGGCCTCAGGCTCTCATTCCTAAAATGAGTTTCTAGAAGCCACTTGTGGCCTCTAAGGGTGTGTCTGCCGTGAGATTTGAGAAGGGGATGAGAGGGTTGAATGATATCCTCCCTTTGTGATTTCTTTATTCTGCTAATATTCGTGACCGTGAGGCTTTGAGAATAAAGGACCCCCTGCCCTGGCTTGGTTCACGCTTAGGTGTCACCTAAAGGGAAACAACAAACAAAAAAGCAGACCACCCCGCCAAACTAAAAGCCCCTTCCCTCCAGTCAATCCCTGCATCTGGATCACCCGCCCCCCATCAAGCCCATGACTGTCACCTGCTCCTAAGGACCCCTGCCATTGAAGTTAACATGCCCCCCAAGTTCGCAGTGGAATGAAGTTGGGATTGGACCAAGGAATGACCCAGAACTAACTTTTATTGATCTCACCTTACAAACTGTTATCTTACCCAAGTTCTGCAAAAGCCCTTTGGTCTTAAGAAGAAGGAACATTGTTCCCATTTTACAGATGAAGATACTGAAGACTGAAGATCAGGGAAGGGGCTGAGTTCAAACTCCGCCCACAAGATCCCAAGTCCTAGGGCCTCAGCGGCTCAATCCGACACCTCCATCCACTCTCTCCCGCCATTCCTGAGATACGAGGCCACTACACCCTCCCCCCATTGAGATTAATCTGAAAGATGGGGGATCAGGGTGAACAGAGAGATGAATCTGGAGAGCGAGTCCTGAGGTGGGGTGCGCTCCACTCGAGTATAGGATGGCATGCACAAAGGGGACCAGGAAGCCCCTGACCCTGCCTGGGGTTAAGACCTTCCATTAGAGGAAGCAACAGGTTTCTGAGTGTGGGAGAGACACTTCCAGGCTACAGGTGACACGTCTGAGAGGCCAGTTTCCGGAGATGGGACAGGAAATGCATGCGTTCCCCTACCCCGTGTGGTCCGGGTGGGGAGCTGCAAGCGTGGAGGGCGTGGAGCCTCTTACTTCCACATACAGAGGGGTGAACGCCTGCTCTGAGCACTGGATGGATGGCCTGCCTTGTTATATTGGAAAATGTAGCAGCATGGCGGCATCTCCCCGTTGTTGCCTTAAGGATCAGGTCCAGAGCCTTTTGACGCCAACTGCCGGGTCCACCTGGCCTCCACCGGCTGCTCATCCTGTCCCCCTTGGAAGGCAGAACTCTGCAAACAAATACTTCGTCTTCCCTGTGAGACTCAGTGACCGGAGTGGTCGGGGTCATCCGCGGCCCCAGCGCCTAGCACAGGACCTGACACGTGGAGGGTGCTTGGTGAATACTTTGGAATGCACACACGTGCAAATACGCCTCTCCCCTTCCACCTTCCATTTCTCAGGACCCGGAGTACCTGATGGGCTCTGCTCTTTCCTCATCTTCACGTGCTCCCTCCACCTCCTCCTGCCCTTCCTCTGGTCCATCCGGTCTTGTACTAGCCTTTCAGGGATCACCTCCTTCTTGAGACACTATAGCACCCAGAGCTTTCCCTGCTCCCCGTCAGGGTCCACCTTGCTCTGTTGTGAGGGTCTGGCTCCCTTGCAGCAGGGGAGGTCCCTGAGGGTCCTCACTGTGCCCCAACTCACTTTGCATCCCCGGGGGGCCCAGAGCAGGAAGAGGCCCCAGGAGGGCTCAGTAAATAGAAGTAAGTGGTGGTGGTAAGACAGTTACATCCAAAGAGTTTTCCTGGAGTTTCCACATACCACAAAAGACAAAAATAATTCAGCGTCAGGGGTACAACATTGCCCTCTTGTTAAACCAAATTCAAAACTGCGGATGAGGACCACGTTTGTCACTCCCTGTCATGTGGAGGCAGGGTGACAGATCCCTCCCCCACCCCACCTTCAAGGCAAACAGGTCGTCTTATAATGTGCGGGGGGGGCCCCCCCGGACGGAGATGGGCTCAGGCTGCTGCCCACGGGCTTCAGGCCGAGCGAGGACACAGCGGGAAGGGAGAGGCGCGCGGGGCGAGAGGAGACGAGGGCGTCCCCATCGCGGGGCAACGGCGCGGCCGGGGACCCGGGCAGGGCCCTCCGGCTCCCGGTGCCCTCCCCAGGGTCAGCCCGGACGCGCAGCCGGCGAGGGACTCCGCAGCCTCGTCTCCCCGGCCCGAGCCCCGGGCTGCGCGGGGCTGCCGAGCGCACCGGGAAGCCGGGACCCCGCCGCGTGGGCGCCGCAAACTGGCCACAGCTCAGGGCCGATGGCCGCAACTTCCGCCGCAGGCGGGGGCGGGGATGATGGGGGCAGCGGGCAGCGCCCGCCGAGAGCCCCGGGCGCTCTGCACTGCGCGCATGGCCTTGGGCTTGAAGAAGGCGGCGGGAAAGACTGGAGCTGGGCAAGGTCTCCTGCTTCTCCCTTTTCTCTTTGCCTTTCCACTCTCTTCCTCTCGCCTCTGTGAGTCTCTCCCCCTCTCCTTTATCCTTCTTTCTCATTCTCCTCCAGTGCGTTTGGCTGACATTCCCCCTACCCCGAGCGCCCTCACCTCCGTTATTAAAATGAGTCTTGCCGGGCTCCCGACAGCCGGGAACCTCAGGGGGACTCCGTGCGCGCACGTGCCCACCTCTCTCCAGTCTCCTGTGGTCTGGGACCCGCAGCATCAGGGCTGCAGGGAAGCTCATTAGAAACGCAGAGTCGCAGGCGCATCCAGGCCCAGTGAGACAGAATGTAAATTAACCAAGGTCTCCAGGTGATTCATGGGCACATTGGGGTTTGAGAGGTGGTTTTCAGTCTTTGGGTGGGGGGAGGGGCTCATCCTCAGGTATGCTCCTCTCGCCAGGGTCCCTGGGGCTTCCAGTTCCAAACACAGACCCTTTCTGGGACTGACAAGGCTATTTCCTGAAGATTCCACAACCTCTCCCCAGCTTTTCAATAGTCCTTGCTCCCACTCCCTCGACTATCTGTCAAAGAAAATTCAGTAAGCATTAAAAAAAAAAAAAAAAAAAAGATGCGTGCCCCATTGTAAACAAACAAAACAAAACCTTTGAAGTAAGAGAAAGCAAAAGTCACCATTAGCCCAACTCTTCTCCTCCAGAACAAGTCACTGTCAAAGATTTTGGTGAAGTCCTTCCAGACCGTATACAGGCTTTGTAACCTGGTTCTTTCATTTCTTAGCGTCTCTTGGACATCTTTCCACAATACAAGATCCACCTGACCCCTTTAACAGTACAGGCCCGCACCAGTCTATTCCCTGTGGAGCCTTCCCTCCTTTGCCTGTCCAGCCCTGAAAAGCCCGTCAAAGCCAGAAACCCTGAAAACAGATTTCCAATGTGTGTGCCTTTGTGGTGGGAGGACCATGGGGTCAGGGTTGCTGCCTGATAAAGCCTGGAAAGTGAGCTCCCCTCTTGGCCACTGCTGGGCTCTCTGCCAGTTGCTGGATCTCCTTGGAGGAGTCTCCGCCCAAAGGTGCAGTGAGGGAGACTGGCTCCCATTTTGCCTGGAGTCAGAGGTGCAGGAAGCGCTGACCCATCCGTCTGTAGCTTGGATTGGCTCAAAGGAGAAAGATCAAAGTGTGAACAGAATATTTCTGGTCTGGAACTGAGACCAGGGCAGAAGTTCTGTGATTTCAGAAGATGCAGGAGTTCTAAACATTCAATTTCCTTTTTCTTTCCCCATTTCCAACAACAAAAAAGGTCATCCACTTCTGAGGCTAAGTGTGAGCAAAGAAGCCATTCTGCTTAGGTCGTATTTACAGTTTCCATCGGAAGAAGGAGGAGGAGAGGAGGAAGAAGAGGAAGGGGGAGGGGGAGGTAGGGATGGGAAGGGAAAGAGGAGGAAGAAGAGACAGAAACTACATCATATAAACTGGATTCTCTCTTTTTTAGAACATGTTTTGAATAGGTGCTATGTAGCACGTGCTTAAAATAAAACTCAAATAGCACAAAGAGTATTTGATTAAAATTTAGTCTCCCAGGTACAACGGACCTTCCCCCAGAGGCAACTATTGTTACAGTTTCTTGTGTATCCAGAAATGTTCTTTGAAAATACAAACTATATATTTAAAGATACCTTTTTTTCCTTTTTCATACCCAAGTGGTAGCATACTCCATACACTGTTCTCTATTTTGATATTTTTCCCTGAATAGAGACCACTCTCTACCTTACGAGGTGCGCGCGCGCGCACACACACACACACACACACACACACACACATGCCCACAATACACATATTTACAATAATACACTTGCTCATTAAAATGCTCACCAGAGCAGTCAGAGGAGCAACAAACCTCTGTCCGTTCTCAATGAGGACAAGTACCCTCACCTCAAAATCGAGCATCACAGCATTGGAATCTGGGCACACAGGCTCTTGATGGTACTTTTCTGCTTTCCTCATTCACAGAGAAGCTAAGACACTCTGAGCCACAGATAAAGAGAGATCAAGGATCCTCCTACACTGAGTGGAGCTTCTCCACGGTGTCCCCAGAATGGTACTTTCAGCCACTGCCTGAAACTTGCAGGTGAGTCCATTTTTTTCTTGTTGTAATTGCAAAAACGATAGTTTGTCCTATCTGGAGGACGATCAACCAGAGAGATCTAGACAGACAGACTTTAAAGTATATATATAAGACCATGAGATGAAACTAATTAGTCAGTTTCATCTTTATTTGTTGAATAGGTAACAAGTTCACATAGTTCAAAATTCAGAAGCATATCATGAAAAGTTTGCTTCCCATTCCTGTGGGCTGAGGGCAGCCACTCAATTCCCCTCCTCAGTCACCATCTCTTGTTTATCCTTCCAGAGGTATTCTATGCAAATTCAAGCAGACACACACACACACACACACACACACACGCTCACACACTCCCTGTCGGTCCCACCAGTGCATGCACGTTCTCTCTCTCTGTTTCCCTTTTTCTTTTTCTAAAATTTAATTAATTAATTAATTAATTTATTTTTAGCTGCATTGGGTCTTTGTTGCTGTGCGGGCTTTCTCTAGTTGCAGCGAGTGGGGGCCACCCTTCGTTACAGTGCGCAGGCTTCTCATTGCGGTGGCTTCTCTTGTTGTGGATCACAGGCTCTAGGCACGCGGGCTTCATGGCACATGGACTCAGTAGTTGTGGCTTGTGGGCTCTAGAGCGCAGGCTCAGTAGTTGTGGCGCGCGGGCTTAGATGCTCCACAGCATGTGGGATCCTCCCAGACCAGGTCTCGAACCCGTGTCCCCTGCTTTGGCAGGCAGATTCTTAACCACTGCACCACCAGGGAAGTCCCTGTTTTCCTTTTTATACAAATGGTAACATACTATACATATGGCTCTCTACCGTGTTTTTTTCAATTAACACCTGGGAGATCACTTCTTTGCAGTGCATTAAAAGCTTCTTCCTTTAAAAAAGGAAAAGGGTTCCGGTAATAGGCATGCACCACTGTGTATTTAGCCATTGCCCTGTTGAAAGACAAATTTATAATGTTTCTAACCTTATACTATTACGCATACTATTACTTATACAATTACAAACGATGCTGCAAAAAATCTTGCAAATTGTCATTTACATATATGTAGTATATCATGTGGATAAATCCCTAGAATTAGAATTATTAGGTCAGACAGTCTGTGCAGTTGTAATTTTGAGAGACGTTGCCAAATTGTCACCTAAGTGTTTTCCCAATTTACGTCCCAATGTAGAAGAGAGACTGTTTGTTTGACAGCTAATTTAATTGCTCACTCTTACTGTCCTGAGTGCAGGGAGAATGTGATCTCTAATTTGGATGTCAGAATAGGTGACAAGCTGACCGCTATGACTCTACAGGATAGACTAATAAAATGTCATTTCCCCCTTCAAAACATCAAGGTACAAATTATAATAGATTTCAACATCTGGTACCATTTATAGTCCTTTCAACGATTTACTAATGACTTTTCCAAGTAGTTGGGTAGAATGACCCAAGTATGCCAGTGCATTTTTTTGTTTTTTTTTTTGCCAGTGCATTATCTCTGCTGAGGAATATTTATGTTTTGAACATATAATTCAATAGATATTTATTGGGCTTCTTTCCTGTGCCAGGAACTGTCCTAGGTGCCAGGGGTCCAGCAGTGAACAAAACAGACAGCATCTCTACTTTCAGACATGTTAACAAAGTAATTGCTATTGTGAATATTATTATAATTTCTTTTGATTCTCTCAACAGCCCTGGAAGGTGGTTACAGTAGGGTGTATGTGATTAACCCACTGCCACCCCAAGTCATATGACAGACATTGCTGGTTGTTCCCACAAATCTGTTCCATTTTCTGCATAGAACTTCTGGTTGGGCACATGGCCACCCAGAGCAAGGACTACCTTTCCCAGCCTCCTTTGTAACCAAGTCCTGGCCAGCAGGATGTAAACAGAAGAGGTGTGTGCAACTTCCAGTGATGTCCTTCTCATTCTGTTCCTGCTGGCTCGAATCTCGACCTGATGGCTTGGGCTGGAAGAGCCACCAGGATCCTGAGGTGGCCATGGGGCCGATATGAAAAGGCTTTAAGAGAGGAGCCTGGGAGCGTCCCTGGTGGCGCAGTGGTTAAGAATCAGCCTGCCATTGCAGGGAACATTGCAGGGTTCGAGCCCTGGTCAGGGAAGATCCCACATGCCGCAGAGCAACTAAGCCTGTGTGCCACACCTACTGAGGCTGCGAACCACAACTACTGAGCCCGTGCTCCTACAGCCCGTGCTCCGCAACAAGAGAAGCCACCGTAATGAGAAGCCTGTGCACCACAACGAAGAGTCCCCTGCTCGCCACAACTAGAGAAAGCCTGCACGCAGCAATGAAGACCCAAAGCAGCTGAAAATAAATAAATTTATTAAAAAAAAAAAGAGGGCTTCCCTGGTGGTGCAGTGGTTGAGAGTCCACCTGCCACTGCAGGGGACACTGGTTGGGGACACGGGTTTGTGGCCCGGTCCAGGAAGATCCCACATGCCGCGGAGCGGCTGGGCCCGTGAGCCATTGCCGCTGAGCCTGCACGTCCGGAGCCTGTGCTCCGCAACAGGAAAGGCCACAACAGTGAGAGGCCCTTGTACCGCAAAAAAAAAAAAAAAAAAAAAAAAATGAGGTCGTTAGGGTGTCCATAAAAGAAGCTGAGATTAGGACATGAACACACAGAGGAAAGAGCACACGAAGACATATGGAGAAGGCAGTCATCTATAAGCCAAGGAGGGAGCTCCTCAGAAGACACCAACCCTGCCTACATCTTGACCTTGAACTTCCAGATCTGTGAGACAATGACTTTCTATTGTTTAAGCCACCGGTCTGTGGTACTTTGTAGTGGCAAGCCTAGCAAACTAATAGGGTGGGCAGTGGCAGGGATACAGAGGAGGGGTGACAGATGAAGACATTCTTAGGAGGTAAAATCGGCAAGCCTTGTGGACAGTAGAGGTGCAGGGTAGTCTAGGATCTTATTAGTTTTCTAAGCTTGGGTGGCTTGACGGGAGGGATGTCATCCCAAGTCATCAACTGGGATGGAGACTCAATGAGAAGGAGTTGATGTTTTGGATGCGTTGAGTTAGAGATGCAAGGGGGACACCCAAAAGCGATGTCCAATGCCCACTTGGGGGTGTTGTCCAGAGGATCAAGCAAGAGGACTGGAGGGGAGTACAAGAGCACATCAGGGTGAGTGGAAATCATCCTGCAAGTAGATGAGGTTACTCAGACACAGAGCCACTGCCGGAGGCAGACCCTGGGGAGGCCGACATCAATTTTCATCTGCGAGGAAGGACCCCTCATTTATCGTGAGGATGGTCTGCCTCTCAGCTGTTCATGTTTATTAGGTTGATTCCAAAATATTGTCTGCCTCCCCTAATTTCTCTTTCAATCTATTGTTTACAAAATTCCCAAGATAGGCAAAGACAGACTCCTCCCCAAATGCTAAATTGGTTAAATGATGGGGAAGGCTGTCTCTTTAACCTCCCCCTGTGATTATTTGGTATTTATGGTGCCTCGTATCCTGGTTTCCAGGACCCACCACATGTGCAGGTAAGTGTGGAGCTGGGTGGACAGACAATGGGCTATTTCGCTTTTAGTACTAAAGGTTCTTACCTCTTTGTATCCCACTGACCTCCTTCCTCTAAAAATCTTTTAATTTGAAAAATGCATGTGTGTGTTGGAAATGTGTAGAAGTGGAAATAGCTATCTCTTCTAAGAAGAATGATATTATTATTGTGATGATGATGATGATTCTGTGAATGGCTGTAACTAACATATATCACAGGGTTACTATGCATCAGGCACTACACTCTATTGTTTTCAGGATATAGCGCTTTCCACTAAGACATATGGTTCCTTAACTATGGAGGATACAAAATTTTAAGTTAGGTTTCTGTTTCAAAGTGCAGGTTGTGGATTCAGGTTGCCTGGGTTAGAATTCGAATTTCCTCACTTATTAAACTAGAGTCTTCCCGGGCAACTATTTAAACTTTCTGTAAGATATCTGTAGTAGGTCTATATCATCTGTAGTTGATCTTCTCACAAGTTTATCGTGGGGGTCAAGTTTAATAATACGTGGAAAGCACTTAGAGTAGGGCCTGGACATAGTAAGAGCTCAATAGATGTTGGCTATAAATGCTCCCTATTTATGAGGATAAATACCTCATGTTTCTGTTTGAGAAATTTTCTTCTTTGAGGAAAGAACATGCCTATGCCATCTCCTTAGCACGACATGTTTGGGATTCCAGCAAGTTTCTGTCGTTTATTTCCCCAGAGGGGCTGTTACCGTTATCCCACTGTTAAACTATTCAGTTCCACTTTTTAAAAGTTTTGTAAAAACCCTTACCAAGTGGAAGATGCCAGGCATTCTCCTGCCTGACATTTTATTAAGAATGAAAAATAAAGAAGCCAGTAGAGATCCAGCGGGAGGCTAATTGAGAAATCTGGCGTGATTGCTGCTAATTTGTTGACAGTGTGGTGTTGGTGGGAGAAGGGCAATGGCGGGGAGGGCAAGGGAAGGGTACACATGGCCCACGCTCCTCCAGGCCTTGCATTAATGGAGTAACAGCTGAACTAAGTGTTCAGATTGAAGGCATCAAAGACTGGAGTCTTTGAGATACCATTCCTTCTAGTCCATGATGTCAAAGGTGGCTTCAAATATATCCAGCCCTTTCTGGGTGGCATTGTTTAGGATGCTGGTCCCAGCAGATGGCCCCCAAATGCACCTCAGCCTGGTAGAACAGGGACCACATGTGATGGTATAGTCTTCTCATTAGCAAACAGAAAAAAAAAAAAGGCAAGGATGAGAGAGGAGAGGGATGAAAAGGATACACAAAGACATTTACATATTTACATTGTCTCTCTCTCATTTCAAATTCTCCTTTAGCTGAAGTGTCAGTGGGTTTGCTTTTCTCCTTCTGTTTGTATGTTTACTTGTGCTAAATAGATTATGGTAATCAGGCACATAAATGCATGCAACTGTTATTATGGCATTTTAATCACAGAGTTTTCACTGGAAGCCTTCATTAGAATTCTCATAATCTTACTTGTTAGTGTAACAAACAGTAATAAATGCCAAGGAGCTTGGATTAAGGCAGAGGCATTCAGAGTTTAAAAGAGGAATATGGAAATGTTGTCAAATCTCTGCATTGCTTATTGAAATGTGACATCAACAGTTAGGGGCTCTAAATATCTCACTCATTATAAGGACAGGGAACCTGAAGATAGTAATTATGTCTTTCTACTGCGCGCTACAAACATCTGCCTTCCGTAGAGTCGTCCTAACTCCTCTGAAATAACTGGATGGTCTGATACACAGTCCTGGCTATAATTTATTAATGTTAAAATTGGAAAATTTTATTATTATTATTATTATTATTTTTTTTTTTTGCGGTACGCGGGCCTCTCACTGTTGTGGCCTCTCCCATTGCAGAGCACAGGCTCCGGACGCGCAGGCTCAGCGGCCATGGCTCACGGGCCCAGCCGCTCCGCAGCACGTGGGATCTTCCCGGACCGAGGCACGAACCCATGTCCCCTGCATCGGCAGGCGGACTCTCAACCACTGCGCCACCAGGGAAGCCCGGAAAATTTTATCCTTAATAATTCCTTTTATTTTATGGTTAGTGGTAAGTATGTGTGAACATGAGTATGTCTCAAAACTTCCTAATTCTCATTATCTTTCAATCTTGTACTATTATTCGGCACATGGGTAGGAAAAGCGGCAGTCTTTTGTTTTCTAGTAAGCAGTATCACAGTAATGTGCTTGAGGATAAACCCCTCTTCCTGGAAATAGTGTGGCTTTGCAAGCAGGTCTGAGCATCAGCACACAGTAGGTGACCATCCCAGTTTTGCTCAAGCCCAGAACTTAAATGTGAGGGTGTCAGTTCTGGGGGAAACTCCCTACTTCAGTTATCCGTTGCTGTGTAACAAACTAGGCCAAGACTCAGTGACTCAAAACAATGAAAATGTATCGTCTGTCATGATTCCGTGGGCGTACCAGGAAGTTCTTCTGCTTAACTTGGTGCTGGCTGAGATGCGGGGATAGCTAGAAGGTCCATGATGGATGGTCAGCTGGGGCTGTTTGGTCCGGGCCTCAGTTCCTTTCTGCTGCGGCATCTCCACCTGGCTGCTTTGGCTTCCTCGCGACATGGTGGCTTTGTTCAAGAAGAAAGGTTCTAAGAGGTGAAGGCAGAAGCTGCAGATCCCTTGGAGGCTCGGCCTCACAGGTGACCCTGTGTCACTCCCACTGCATTCTGCTGATCCGTGAGTCACAGGCCAGCCCAGGCCAGTGTGAGAGGGGTACTACACAAGGGCATGGGTCCCGGGAGGTGTGGTTCATTCAGAGCCATCTTTGGAGACTAGCTTCCATACTCCCACACGGGGGCCACCCTGGCTGGTTCCCCGTCACTCTGTCTTACGCTCAACTCTTTCTTGTCTACCCGTGGGAGCAAAAACGGGCGGGGGGCTTTCTCCTCGGAGACTGTGTGCCAGGGAACCACCTTTCTTTACTTCCTCTCACTGCAGCCCTTGAGGTCCAGCTATCCTTCTTGGAAGTGCGGTAATAGAATTCCTGCCACCAGCTACTGCACCTGGGCACAATCAGAGGTATCATCTCAGGTCATCTGTCCCAGATGTGGTGAGCAAACTGGTGATCATGTCCCTCCGTATCCTTGTCAACAGGCTCCATCCCTCAGAGCCACATTTCTTAAACTGGTGCATGGACTAGTCCCCTGTATCTGGATGGCTGAGGAGCTTGTTAAAAAGTGGAGGTTTGGGCTTCCCTGGGGGCGCAGTGGTTGCAAGTCTGCCTGCCAATGCAGGGGACACGGGTTCGTGCCCCGGTCCGGGAAGATCCCACATGCCGCGGAGCGGCTGGGCCCGTGAGCCATGGCCGCTGAGCCTGCGCGTCCGGAGCCTGTGCTCCACAACAGGAGAGGTCACAGCAGGGAGAGGCCCGCGTACCGCAAAAAAAAAAAAAAAAAAAAAAGTGCAGGTTCACTCCAAACCCACCGAATCAGAGCCTCTGGGGGTGCGTCCTCAGCATCTCTCCTTTCAACAAACTGCCCTATTGATTGGCTGAGTACTCAAGTTTGAGAGCCCATGTTCCAGGCAGATCTTGCTCTGTTTCATGTACCCCTGGGCTGGGCCTCTAGATCCTTGGAGAGTTTGATCTCTCTGGTCTGGGCTATGAGTTCACCCATTTTTACCTTTAGATTAAAACTGATGCCCTGGAAGCAGCTGACCCATTTCCTCTGTGCTGCTGGCCAGGGGGCTTCCCCCAGCCGCCCCCGCAGGAGGACTCATGTCCTTGTTCGATTTCCTCACTCTGGCCCAGTTAACACGACTCCACTGTCCTCCATCCTCCACACTTCCAATGTGTGCTGCTGGATTCGTTGGTTGGTCAGTTGGTTGCTGTTGTTGCTGCTGCTGCTGTGTGTGTGTGTGTGTGTGTGTGAGATCAGCTATGTCTTCATTGCCTCAGCACATCCAGGCTAAAACAACATTAGAAATCGGCTGCTCCCCAGTTTCCTAATTTCCAGATCAGCAGCTGATATTCCGAGAGGTGAAGACTCTGGCCTGAGGCCACAAAGCAAGCCAGTGGCAAAGCCAGGGTCTGACCTGCATTTCTTGACCCTTTCTCCCCACTGCCCGACCCTGTCACCTCCTGTCCCAGCCAACGGCAAAAGCCCTCCACCCCTTGATGGTTCCTCCAGTACCTGCACTTCTGGTCTTTAGTTTCAAGCACCACTGAATTTCTTCCTTAATAAAACAGAATCAAAAGCAATATACATGGGCTTCCCTGGTGGCGCAGTGGTTAAGAATCCATCTGCCAACGCAGGGGACATGGGTTCAAGCCCTGGTCCAGGAAGATCCCACATGCCGCAGAGCAATTAAGCCCGTGCGCCACAACTACTGAGCCTGCGCTCTAGAGCCCGTGAGCCACAACTACTGAAGCCCGTGCACCTAGAGCCCGTGCTCCACGACAAGAGAAGCCATCGCAATGAGAAGCCCGCGCAACCGCAACACAGAGTAGCCCCCGCTCGCCACAACTAGAGAAAGCCCGCGCACAGCAACAAAGACCCAACGCAGCCAAAAATAAATAATAAATAAATTTATATGTATTAAAAACAAGCAATATGCACCTTGTTCCAAGGTTTTTCTCATGATCATTCCTTGAACATTACTGATCTGTTAATATATATTTTAAGATCTTACAGTACTCACACACTCGTCTGGGTGGCCACAATCCACAGATACTTTTAGGTTGGGCTTAGGGGAGTGGCTGTGACTTTTAAGAGAGTTAGAAGCAACTCTTCGTTTTTGCTATTTTTCTATCTGAGAAGGGGGAACAGAAAAAAAAGTATTGGAATTGGTGTCTTGAATTTGAGTCCTGGAGTGTGTCTGATATCTTCAGAGGTCTAATTTTCACCATGTGTCAGCATGTCTATCGGTTTGTGTTACAGAAGGGTTCACTCAATACGTATTTACTGGGCATATGCTGGAGTTGCTCCATGGTTGGTTTGAGAGGTGCTGTCTCTTGGTTACCCCAAATCCACTGCCTCTGTCTACCCTGCTAATTGAGTCTCAGTTTTGTTCAGGTATCCATCCCCTTGGGAAGGTGACCTGATACCCTGCTGGGCGTAAATTCTGAACCATCCAAGCCAGTCATGGCGACCCCATTTCCCCTGAACATTTATGCTCTTCACTTATGGGCCACGTATGGCCGATACTCATGGGGGAAATCACTGAGGAAGGTTTCTTCATCCTTAAAAAGAACCCTGGCCCTGGCTGTCACCATTCTTTTTAAGAATGAAGAAACACTAGGAGGCAGCTCCTGGTCTCTAGCCGAATGTTCCTGGATCAGGGGCTCTGCCAGCCATCTTGTTAACAGCCTGAGGATGAAACCAGCTCGTGGAGGAGGGCTGAGTCCACAGAGAACCTCAGAGAAAGGGAAACCAGAGTACTAAGGCACGGTGCCTGGACTCCATTCTGCCCAAGGACTTCGTGTCGTGTGATTGAGTCAATCTTCTCATTGTCTGAGTCAGCAGAGGGGTGTCAGGAGCTCAGCTGAGTCGGGGCAGAGAGAGAGAGAAAGCTGTCAGGTGTCAGAGTAGCTGAGGAAAGCAACAAGCCAGAAATGAGAGCGTTAAGCCTTTAACCGTTTACTGTGAGGGTACAAGATGGTACACGCGGAGTCTGAAACTGGAGGACGCACTGGCTCTCCCTGTTCCTTTTTCCCCATGAAGATCACACCTGTCTAGGGTCAGGTGGATCTGTGCAGACGTAGGGTTGTCTCCCTGTTGAGGGAGCCCTGAACAAAAGGCTCCGGCAGTTTTATGGACTCTGAGGTGGGAGGCAGGGGACGAAGGGGGAGGGCTAGGAGTGGGGGACGAAGGGGGAGGGCTAGGAGTGGAAAAGTACTGGGTACTGACTCAGAGAAGGGCAAAGTGCCTTCAAGGTCTTTCCTCCCTCACCCTTGCCCTCATAAGGAGGGCTCAGCAGAGGAGCCTGCAGACCTCAGCTCAAGGAGACCAGGAGTGACAGCACCAGGGCTGAGAGTGCAGATGCGTGATCCTTCAGAGACTGCAAAGCCCTGGCTGTCACCAAGTCCAGTACGGGGAGGGCAGCTTTTCCCCCTTGGGTCCTGCCAGGTAAAGCCTTTGTAACTGCTTACAGCCAAGCTTGAAAAATCACACATAGACTTTTAACCAGAAGCCAAAATCCTCAAGTGTTATTTGCCGTGGAAAACATTATAATAGACACAACTTGGAACCTTTGAGTAACCAGGGACAGAAAACCCAGCTCAGACTGGTTTAAAAAAATAAAGAGTACTTGATTAAAAAATGGGTAGAGGATTTGAATGGACATTTCTCCAAAGATGATATCACATGGCCAATAAGTATATGAAAAGATGCCAGCATCACTAGTCATCAGAGAAATGCAAATCAAAACCACAGTGAGGTATCACCTCACATCCACTAGGATAGCTACTATCAAAAAATCCTGAAAATAACAAGTGTCAGTGGGGATGTGAAGAAGTTGGAACCATTGAACACTGTTAGTGGGGCTGTAGAATGGGGCAATGGCTGTGGAAAACAGTATGGTGGTTCCTCCAAATATTAAAAATAGAACTACAAATGATCCAGCAATCCCACTTCTAGGTATGTATCCAAAATGATTGAAAGCAGGATCGCAAAGAGATATTTGGACACCAATGTTCATAGTGGCATTATTCACAATAGTCAAGAGGTAGAAGCAACACAAATTTCCATAGACAGATGAATAGATAAACAAATGTAGCGTATACATACAATGGAATACTATGCAGCCTTAAAAAGGAAGGAAATACCGTCACATGTTACAATAAGGATGAACCTTGAGGACGTTATACTAAGTGAAAAAAACTAGTCACAGAAGAATAAATACACTATGAATCTACTTATTGATATATGGTATCTAAAGTAATCAAATTCATAGAAATAAAAGGTTGACTGGTGGTTCCCAGGGGCTGGGGTAAGGGGGAAAAGGAAAATTGTTGTTTTACGGGTATAAAGTTTCAATTATGCAAAATGAAAAAGTTCTGGAGATCTGTTTCACAACAATGTAAATATACTTAATACTACAAAATGGTTAAGATGATAAATTTTATGCTATGTGGTTTTTAACCACAATAAAAGTAAGTAGATGAATGAATGAACGAATGAATGAATGGAATTTATTGGCTCACGTAAATGAAAGTCCAGAGGAGAAGTAAACTTTAGGTTAGGCTTCATCCCGTGGCTCAGTGATGGATAGGAAAGACCCTGTTTCTTTCTATTTTCCTTGTCCTCCAAATAATCAAATAACCTATGTAGAAAGATTTCATTCCATGTTTGTGTGTCTGTCCATCCATCCATCCAATAAATATTCACCAAGGGCATTCTTTTTTATTAGGCACTGAATTATATGCTAAGATTACTTTTGAAAGACAAGCTTTCAATTAGGTAAAAATTTATTTTGCAATGAGGAAAACTTACTTCCTCTGATGAGCTCATATGTCTGTGTTTGCTGGTGACCAGAAAATAGTCATGTATTCCCTTTACAATTTGATGGCCAGAAAGCTCAGGACAAAAGTTCTTCTATTCTTATTTTAGATTTCAGTGGTTCTTACTCTTTAATTCCATTTCCAAATCTTTTAAGTGTTTTTACTATGTGTATTGTCATTGTTGGCTGTCTCATATTACTCATGAAATGAGCTGAGGAAAAAAACCAATTTATTAAAAAAAACAGGCACAGGGCTTCCCTGGTGGCGCAGTGGTTGAGAATCTGCCTGCTAATGCAGGGGACACGGGTTCAAGCCCTGGTCTGGGAGGATCCCACATGCCGCGGAGCAACTAGGCCCGTGAGCCACAACTACTGAGCCTGCGCGTCTGGAGCCTGTGCTCTGCAACAAGAGAGACCGCGATTGTGAGAGGCCCGCGCACCACGATGAAGAGTGGCCCCCACTTGCCACAACTAGAGAAAGCCCTCGCACAGAAACGAAGATGCAACACAGCAAAAATAAATAAATAAATTAAAGTCTTAAAAAAAAAAAAACAAAAAACAACAGGCACAATCAAGTTTTAGTTGTGTCACCTCATGTTCCTGACTCGGGAAGCTTCAGGAATACTCAGCAATAAACCTATCTTTCACCCATCCAGTGGAATTTATAATTTTGTGAGTTTTACACACATTATGTATTATTAATCTCATTTTACAAGTGAAGAAAATGAAGCCTAGATTTTGCTTAAGGACCACTAGGCAAAGGCCTTAAACTCTAACTTCATATGACACTCCTAATATACCATTCTTCCGAGATCACATGTCAATCTTTTCTTTGGGGTATTTTTAAACTAAATAATATAATACAGGCAACGTTTTAGACAGTGTAGCAGACCTCTTGATTGTCCAACTGAAGCTTATTTCCTCTTCTCTCTTTCTAACAAAGACCCAATTTTGTTTACGGTGCCTTTTTTTTTTTTTTTTTTTTTTTTTACGGTGCCTTTTGACCATATTCAAATGTTCATCTTCCCAGACTCTCTTGCAGTTAAGGATGGCCGTGTGACCATTTTGGCCAAAGCAATATTGGCAGAAATCCTAGGAATGGCATACATTCTCACATAAAAACATAAAACGTTGAGAAAAAAAGCTTACGGTCCTTTCCTCTCTCCTGTCTGAAATGTGGGCACCATGTATGGAAGCACAGCAGCCATTTTGCAATTAAGAGGATGAAAATTAAGAATGGCAGAGCAGCAAGAGCAAACCCGTCTGAGTCCCAGTGTGCATTGCTGGTCAAGAAGCCGCCCCAGACCTCCACTTTTTACCTCTTGCTTTCTTGCTCTGCAAGGAAAATGACACCCTTAGCAACTTAAGCCATATTGATAAGGTTTTCTGTTACTTTGGCCAAACATAATCTGAACTCTTATGTCAGTCTAGAGAGAACAAAATCACTGATAGGCATTTTCTACTCTCAGATGAGTAGGAATCCCTTTCCTAGCAATAGACAACAAAACAATTATTTGATTTCTATTATCCAGATGTTTAATTTATTTAACAACATGGCTTGATCTTTTCAATGAGGGAAATCACAGGTTGATTCCATCCCAAATGGCTCAGTATAAGGAAAGAGATTAGGGTTTAAATGACCACCATAAGTACATTGCATAGAGTTCCCTGGGGGCATCTTCAGTTCAATATTTACTTATTTGTCATTCCAAGATTGATTAAAATATAAAAAGAAAACAGCAAATCATCCAAAATTCTGCCATTAGAACTAACCAGTTAATATTTGCTATAGATAAGTCCAGGCCTCTCTTTATGCATATGGACAGAAAAGGTGTGTGTGTGTGTGTGTGTGTGTGTGTGTGAGAGAGAGAGAGAGAGAGAGAGAGAGAGAGAGAGAGAGAAAGAGAAGGAGAGAGGTGGCGGGTGGAGAAGGAATCAGCTTGCCAATTTTATTTTATTTTTTTAAGCTGCTGGTATTAGAATTGTGTGGAATCTATAGTTCAATGGGGGAGAATCTATATCTGAACAATATTGGGTCTTCTGATCCATGACTATGGTGCATCTCTCCACTTGTTTGGGACTTCTTTAATTTCTCTCAACAATGTTTTGTAATTTCAGTGAACAGGTCCTACCCATTTGTCAGATTTATCCCTAAACTCTTACTTTTTTGATATTATAGAAGGTATTCTTATTTCAATTTTTAATTTTTTGTTGCTACTATAGAGAAATATAATTGATTTTTGTATATTGACCTTATATCTTGCAACTTTACTAAACTCACTTGTTAGTTTTAGTAGCCTTCTTGTAGATTCCTTAGGATTTTCTATGAAGATGATCGCGCCATCTGTAATGACATTTCTTTCTCTCTTTCCAATATGAATGTTTTTTATTTCTGTTTCTTGCCTTATTGCTGTGTGTAGAGTCCCCAGCACATTGTTGAATGGGAGAGGTGAACGCAGACATCTTTGCCTGATTCTTGATCTTAGGGAGGAGGTATTCATTCTTTAACCATTAACTATAATGTTAGCTATTATTTTTTCACAAATTCTACTTATCAGGTTGAAGAGTTTTCCTTCTATTTCTAGTTGTCTCAGAGTTTCTATCAAGAATGCATTTGTATTTTCCAGATGCTTTTCCTGCATCTATTAAGATGATAATGTGATTTTTCCTTTTTAATCTGTTAATATGATGAATTACATCGATTTATTTCAAAATTCAAACCAGGCTTGCATTCCACTTGATCATGATGTATTATCTTTTCTATGTATTATTGAATTCAATTTGCTAAAATTTTGGTAAGATTTTTGTGTGTGTCTATATTCGGGAGGGATATTGGTCTGTGGAGAGATTTTATTTTTTATTTGGCTGCGTCGGGTCTTAGTTGTGGTATGCGGGATCTTCGCTGCAGCGCACTGGCTCTTCATTGTGGCACACGGGCTCCTGAATGCGTGGGCTCTGTAGTTTGCAGCACACGAGCTCTAACTGAGGCATGTGAGCTCAGTAGTTGTGGCGTGTGCGCTTAGTTGCCCCTTGGCATGTCGGATCTTGGTTCCACGACCAGGGATTGAGCCTGCGTCCTCTGCATTGGAAGGCAGATTCTTTACCACTGGACCACGGGGGAAGTCCCTGTGGAGAGATATCATTAACCCTATTTTATTGTTAATGATTAATTAACATATTCCACACTGTGAATAGCTAACTTTTAGGGCCAGGATGTCAACTTGGGTCTGTGTATTATGAAAATTTTCATGCTTCCACAACAATTTACTGCTTCTCAACTGAAAAGACGAAAGGGTTGCACGTAGCTTTTAAGTATCTTCATTGATGAAATAAACCAAATAACAATGCAAATAAATAATATAAAAGATTTACATTTGTTTATTCCCATCAGTTACCAACATATATAATGCTAATTCTGAGCAATGCCCATTGGCTGATGACTGGATACTGGATACCCAGCAAAGTGAAAGCAGTCACCATCCATGGTCCTCAGTCCTTTTGCTCTCTGTGGTACCCTCAGCAACTCAGCAGCTGCCGGAAGTCCTCCATGGTGGCAAGGTCAGATGATCTCACACTTTGGAGGCCAGTTCAGGAGCTAGTCCAAGCTTAGGCCACTATGAAGTGAAGAATCCTTGTCTTCTCTCCAAGAAATTATTTCTTAATTACCACAAGTGTAATTAGAGCCTGGAATTATGTACTGGAATTACATGTAGGAATTCGTTCAATTAACCAACAAATTATTTCCTGAAAGCCTACTACATGCTAGGTACTATTCTAAGTTCATTACAAGGGTAATAAAATTGACAAAATCCTTGCTCCCATAGACCTTACATTCTAGCAAGTGATGGAGTAACACCTCCAGGTCAATTTAGGGACAAAGACACTGCAGAACTCAAAAGGGAAGAAAGTCTGAGGGGACAGGTTACACCGTGTGTCTGTACCTACTGAAATCCTCTACAGGTGTCACAGCCCTCTCATAATAGAATCATGGGATGCTCCTGCCTGATGGGTGCCAAGCTGTAAGGCTTCCTTTACTGTTTGTTTGTTCATTAAGCTTTGTATAACAGTAACAGTCATATAAAAGTAGAGAGTATAATATAAAGAACTACTAAGTACTCATCAACCAGCTTCAATATACACCAATACAGTACAATATTGCTTCATCTATACCTCTACCCATCCTCTTTTTCTGGATAATTTTATAGTGACATTAAGCACCTTTATTTGCAAACATTTCAGTATACGCCTCTAATAGATAATTGTTATTTTAATAACAATTACCACAATATTATGTCATACTTAAAAACAACAATAATTCCTTAATATCTTTAAATATTGATTGTCATGTTCATATTTTCCTAGTTGTCTTACAATTTTTTTTTAATTATTTATTTATTTTGGGTTGCATTGGGTCTTCATTGCTGCGCGCCGGCTTTCTCCAGTTGCCGCCTGCGGGGGCTACTCTTCCTTGCGGTGCGCAGGCTTCTCACTGCGGTGGCTTCTCTTGTTGCAGAGCATGGCCTCTAGGGGCGCGGGCTTCAGTAGTTGTGGCATGCAGCCTCAGTAGTTGTGGATGGCCGGCTTTGGAGTTCAGGCTCGGTAGTTGTGGCGCACTCGGGCTCAGTTGCTCCGCACATATGGGATCTTCCCAGACCAGGGCTCGAACCCACGTGTCCTTCATTGGCAGGCAGATTCTTAACCACTGCGCCACCAGGGAAGCCCCCTGTCTTACAATTTTTAAATAGATTGTTTGAACCAGCATCCGAATAAGTTCTGTACTTTGCAATTTCTGAAATGACTTATGAATCTCTTTTATCTATATCAATTTCTTCCTCTTTATTTCTTTTTCCAAAATTTTTATTGTTTTTGTTGAAGAAATTGGATCATTTGTCCTATAGAGTTTCCCACAGTCTGGATTTTATTTCATCCTATGGTGTCATTTAATGTCTTCCTTTGTCCCTTGTATTTCTGCCAGTTTGTAGGTCAATGTCTCTCTGGTCATTTTTTCTTTTATTCCCAGTTCTTTTCTAAATTCTGTCCCCTCTTTTTTCAAGCTTCCTTTCTTTGAATCACCTTAATTCTGAGTTTTTTCCCTATCTCTGACGTATGTTGTCTTCTCATAGCTTCTATCATTTTCTTAATTTCCTGTAACTTGTTTTGGAATATTCGAAATGTTATATGAACATTTCTTCCTAGCAGGCTTTCACTGTAGGAATTTTATTTTACATCTTCTTTTCTTTTTCTTTCTCTTAAATTAACTTTTTATGGATTTCCACTGCAGTGCTTTTCTGTTGTTCATTTGCTAAATGAAATAAACTTTTCTCCACTTTTAGGAGCAAAGGGTATGCGAGGACAGCCTTTCTAACTTAAAGGCTCTAGAGCTGTCTTCTGTTGTTTTCACAAAGAAATAAAAATCTTCCAGCTTTTTGAGAGCTGCCTCCTCTGCTGTGCATCCCCACCCCCATTTATCTAGATCTTTTTTCCTTGCCTCTGTCATTCTGCTCAGATGTTCCTCAGTACAGGGCTTTGTATTAGAAGGAAATTTATTCACTTTGAGAGTATAGAGGGCCCAAACCCTCCAGCACCATCGGGCTTATTGGGTCATAGTCCCATTGCACTTAACCATGTATTAGATTTGTGGAACCCTCTCCAAGTTTCAGCTGCTGTGCTCAGACTGGCTTGCTATGCCCTCCAGTAAATACCTACTGGTGATTTTGTGATTCCCCCATTCTCAGCATCTCTTCAGAACCACAGTTCTCTTCCCTTCTTTCTTCCAGCACTGATGCTGCTACCACACAGTTCTTGACCTTTAGATGCTTTGCCCAGACCTGTTAGTATTGGTGTTTGGGGGAATTACCTCATCATTGTTGTAGATACTGTCCATGGCTCTTTAGCTCTGCTAGTCTAGTTGTTTATGGGGACATTTGGGAAGATTCTGAAACTACCCAGCTATTTCTCATTTCCTTTTTGCTTCTTCTTGGTACCCAGTGTGAAACCCCAAGGGAGTAGATGAGTGATCAGTTCAGATTAATTAGAGTTTAACTCAATGAAATATTCCAACTCGGGGATGGGTTTTCTCACAGGAGCCATGACTCCTGCTTCACTTAGTGCTTTTGGGAAAGTAGGTAGCGTGAGAAAAAGTGGACAGGGGATGCTGAGGGACAGCAACTGGGTTGGGCATAGCTCTTAGAACCTGATTCAAGGCCAACGTGTTGAGTTCTGCCTCTCACACCTCCCCTCCTCTGGCTAGGCTCTCAAGGAGAGAAAAAAATCACACATGAAATGAAGGGAAAACAGCGCTAAAAACAAAAATTCTAGTGAACTGGGAATTCCCCAATATTCAACATTCCCAGATTTGCAACTGACTCCAGCTTTGAATTGTTGGGGGGGAACTGCAGGGCTTCCCTCCCACCCTCCCCTCCCTTTTCTCCCTCCCTCCCCCAGCTCTGCCTGTGCTCACTCCGTTTTCTTGTGCTTCCTGGGTGGTGCAGGGTTGCGATGTCTTGAATACCAAGAGTGAGGCTGAACATATGTGAACCTTTCCTAATCCTGCTAATCTGTCTTCAGAAACCTTTCTCAAAGTGTAGGCAACATCCAGATTGTAAAAAGAGAGCCGGAGTGAGCCTGAGCATTTTAATGACAAGTAATGTTTGTCCAAGGAGGAGGGGGCAGCTAGCTCAGCTGGAGACGGAGCTGATGGACTGCAGCAGGTAGAAATAACTGCTGGTAATACCTCCTGTAAATCTCCATTTAGGGGCAGCTGAGGTCTGAATGCAGGAAGAAATCAACTTTGCTTCTAAACTGGAGACTTTGCACCCATGGCAGCTATTAATCGGTAATTAGTTGTGACACAGAATTTCCAGCCCCACAATGGTAGAGGGAGCCTTGCGAGGCCTTTGAAACTGATTAGAGAAACTGAATGGATGTTACTTGCGATTTAAAAAATCTGTTCGGATGTGAGCCGGAGTTAAGACGTCCCTCCTCTGTGTCCCTTGCTTTCTCCCTACCAACCTATGAACAGCAAATCTCTCCAGAGTGTGGCTCTGGGCAAATGTGTCCCTGGGGCTAGCATTCCTTAAGACAAATCGGATCCCAGTTGGTCCTTAGGACTTACCAAACTGAAGGGAGGTGAGTTTGTAGGTTCCACTGACAGAGTAGAATCAGGGAGATTTATCAGGTCTACAAAAAAAAAAAAAAAAAGAAAGAGATTTGGGGGCCAGATGAAGCAAGCAATCAATACTATACCCTGAGAAATATAAGCTCATAGAAACCAGACTTGTGAAGAAGTAGACATCCAGGGCTGGGGGAATAAAACGTTGTTCTATAGAGACAGATTTGCCAGTTATGCAGCTTCAGTGGAGCTTCTGGTCCTCGAGGATCCAAACCCACAGTGGGAGAAACATCTGGCGGCTGCTGCCCTGCCCAACGAGGTATCCTCCAGATGAGAGCTGACAGCAAAGCATCATCCCCTCTGGAGGTTTGCAGGTCCAGGTGGTGGTGTGTTTCTCAGCACATGGTGTAACCCTGTTCGTGCCGGTCTTTTATAAGATCTCTGCCAGGTCAGAATAAAGGCTCTGAGTGGAGGAGTTAAGGGTTGTGAGCTTACTAACTGGATAATTTGCTAGAGAAGCCAGACTGGTAAACAAACTAAATAAACTTCATGAGCTGTTCCATTTCTCCTCTACTGAACAAGGTTAATATTTCAAATAGCTGTGGATTCACCTTAGGTTTTGTATATCCATGTCCGTGGCTACAGTTTTCATTCTCTCTAGTTAAACATAGATAGATAATCGATAGATATATAGATAGATATCATATTATGTAATATGTAACTTATATATATAATTCAAATATATACTGAGATTAATTAATTTAATATATATGTATAAATTTAAGGCAACCCCTTTCTGTCCTTTAAGTAAAAGGGGCCTCACTCGCACAGGTGAAGGACTTTTTTCACCTGATGCTGGCCCTTGAGCCACGTAAGAATGCAGCTTCTATCTCCATTTTCCAAATGATTCGCTGTGTAATGTGAGAAAGGACCATACCTCTGGGGGGGTTCTATTTCCTGGTCTATAAAATAGAGATGATTAACCAGTCCACCTGAATGTATGGTGATACATTGGAACCTTCAACACCTTGTTTACTGATCAACACAGACCCAGTTAGGATCCTTGTGGGTTTTTTCTGTTTTTTTGTATTTTTTGGTTTTTTTGCTTTGTATCTTTTTTTTAGAACATCTTTATTGGAGTATAATTGCTTTACACTGTTGTGTTAGTTTCTGCTATACAACAAAGTGAAGCAGCTATATGTATACCTATATCCCCATATCCCCTCCCTCTTGTGTCTCCCTCCCATTTGATCCAGGATGATTCTTTCAACTTTTGCCAGGAGAAGGCACTTCGGTTTCTGCTTCTGCCTGAACTTGCGTTTCTCCCAGACTCTCTTGGTCTCAGGCTATTTCTATGAATTCTGATTCAGCCCAACTTCAGATGGCACAGTGCTGATGCTTTCGTTGAGTTTCTTGGGTGATACCCAGTTCAGCCTCAGGTTACAATGCTCACTATTAAGTTTACATGTTGTCAAAAAGAGATTAAATTCCGGAGTTTGGAGCCTGGTTTCCCAATCAGAAATGAAGGGATATGCATTTGGAGAAGTGGGGAACAGCATATTGGGGAAGAGGGAATAATCAAGTCTGGAGAGACAGAAACCCAGGGTCCTAATTTTGGCTGTTCTTTTCATTAACTCTGAGCCTTCACATTCTTTATTGTCAATTGCCTCACCAGTAAAATGGAGATCATGATGGACCATTATGAGACTCATACAAAATAATATATGTAAGAACACTTCACAGAATCCAAAGTAAATCACAATTGTGTGAATTCAGCTCCAGGAGAAGCTCATACGCACATTGCAATCATTTTGCAGCAGAAATGATTCTTAACTGGGAAACAGGTTATATGTATAAAAATATGGACTTTGGGGGCTTCCCTGGTGGCGCAGTAATTGAGAGTCCCCCTGCCGATGCAGGGGACGCGGGTTCGTGCCCCGGTCCGGGAAGATCCCACATGCCACGGAGCGGCTGGGTCCGTGAGCCATGGCCGCTGAGCCTGCGCGTCCGGAGCCTGTGCTCCGCAACGCGAGAGGCCACAACAGTGAGAGGCCCGCGTACCAAGAAAACAAACAAACAAAAATGGACTTTGAGGTAGATTTATAATTTCAGAAGATAAAGGCGTATAAACACTTTGAGGGCAAGATATCCATCTTCTCATCTTTGTATCCTCGGTACCTAATGCAGCACCTGGATTTCAGTTATATGCTTAAAACATTTTTGTAGAAAGGAAGAAGAAAGGAGAAAGAGAGGGAGAGAGAAATGGAATAACTTTGATGCCCCGTATTTCTGGGCTTTAAATAAACAAATCATTTTTTTAAAGAAGGTTAAGAAATTCTATAGGGAAAAAAATCATAAATGAATATCAAACTGAATAATGTCAATGAGTTTCTATATATACTTCATTCAGGTTCCCCAAATATTAACATTGGATTGGGACTTCCCAGGTGGTCCAGTGGTTAAGACTTTGCCTTCCAATGCAGGGGATATGGGTTCAGTCCCTGGTCAGGAAGCTAAGATGCCACATGTCTCATGGTCAAAAAACCAAAACATAAAACAGAAGCAATATTGAACAAATTCAATAAAGACTTTAGAAATGGTCCACATCAAAAAAAAAAAAATCTTTAAGAAAAAACCATTTGATCACATTTTCTTAATCATTTTCTTTTTCTCTTTAAATAAATTCTGAACTGTTTGAGGGTAAGTAGTATCTATTTTATCGTGACTTGATATTTTATCTGGTTGTTGTGTTCAGAGTTTCTTTGCTACTCAGGTATTATGTTTAAATTACTTTAATTTCTGATATACTTTAAAATTTTCTAATTTGATTGCTTTGAAGTCTAATATGACAATATATAGAATTTCTACCTTTTGGCCTTTACTAAGTATTTAATTGGAAGAATGTTTCATCTTTTGTGAAAACATTTTTTTTTATTAATGAAGTTGAGGGAAACGTGTTGCCTTGTTTTCCCGTTTGATTCTTTCTATATATATATGTCAATTTTGTCTTACTCTCTATGATTTCTAAAATAATTATGTGCCTAATTGTTTTTATTTTCTTGGGATGTTTCAGTCCACTGTAGGTATATTTCAGTTTATGTTTTTTCTTATATTTATTTTTATTTTCCTCTTATACATCTTGCCAATATGCCATTTGGCACATATAAATGAAACATTCTTAGGTATCCGACGTTGAAAGTGTCTTGATTGTTATTTAGTGTTCTTGTTTCCTGTGAGAAATGCTTTATCTGACTATATAAATTATAGCAATTGCTATATAACAACTGCCACAACACATCGTACGAGGATTAAACCACCTCCCATGTTATTCTTAATCAACAACTTCAAACTACAACTGTGGGCAGTCAGAGAAAAATGCATCTCAGAGAGATGAAAAGAATAAAAATATGTGAGAGCAGTTAAGCGATCTGAAAAACTGATTGAGAGGATCCAGCATGTATCCCATAGGTGTTTCAGAAGGAGATAGATGGAAAATTCAGATGAGAATGTTCACAATTAAAGAGCGACATAAATCCTCGGCCAGCAAGTGTACAGTAAATGCTGTGTCAGCATCCATCCGTCGGTAAATCCCTGCTTAGGCACAACGTAATGAGACACAGAGATAAAGAGGAGAGTCTTACAAGATTTTAGAAAGAAGATGAACATGAATAAAACTTAGACTGAGAACAGACATCACATTAGCAGAAGTGGATGTCAGGAGACAATAGAGGAATATCTCCAAGGTAGTGAGGAAACATAGCAGTTAGTCTGCTTGTTGGACGGGTGGTGGGGAGGGATCAGGAATGACATCAGGGAGTGGTTCCAAGGGTGCACCCACAGGATCTAGAATGTTCCCTGTCTTAAAAAGAACAAATCCCAAGCAATGAGACAAAATGTCACTATTTTTAAAATTTCAATGTCAAGTCCACAGGTGTTTGTTATTTTATCTTATGAGTTTTTTTTTTATTTCTGTGTTTGGAATATAACATATTATTTTAAAATAGGGGGGAAGACTAGATGGTGAGAAATGAATGAAAGAGCAAAAACCCAAGCGTGTGTGATGAAACAGAGGCAGGTATGAGGCACCAAAAGCACATGTCAAGAGGACCTTGTCTTTGAAGTAGGGAATCTGAGGATTTCATCTAGGTGCTCATTTGGAAACCCAGCGTCCCCTTGCCTGAAATCTGAACTCTTTGCCCCACCCCTTCTTTACATTCTCATCTCTTCCCTCGCTCATTTCCCTAATAAGGCTTCTGATGCCATCTTTCTTTGCCCACACTTTGGCTGTATTGTTCCTTTTGAAGTCTCTTGTATTATTCCTCCCAAACCACATCCACAGCCCCAGGAGGCTTTTTCCAAGAAGCCAGCTGCTCCAGGAAGGTTCCAGCCATCATACTACTCTGGAGGAGATGGTTTAAAACCAAGCTTATGGCTTGTCATTGCCACAGAATCGACCACTTTGTGAAAATCATGGAGTTACCACCCTCTCCCCTTCCAGCCTGAGAACTCTAAGGACCTTCCAGCAGGGGCTGGAGGAAGGGGTGAGGCTACAGATGTAACTGGGAAGAGCTGCCCAGACAGAGTCCCTCAGTGACGTAGTTGCAGGGAGTGGTGGGAAGTGAGCCCTGAAGTCCTTTGGACCCTTGACTGTTCTCTCCAACTAGAAAGTTAGATCTCTAGTTTGGGCTGGGACCATCATAATACTCTTTGATCCTAGGGTGGCTCTGAGTACGTAGTTAATAATCAGCAGACTCTTCTACAGATGAAAGTAATTTCTTGAACTGCTGCATCAAGGGCTTTGTGGTGGTGGTAATGAACTTGGGTTCTGGACCAAGCGGACTTGGCTTAGAATCTCAGTTCCATCACTCATTAGTTGTGGGACCTCGGCCAAGTTTCTTGGCTTCTCTGAGCCTCATTTTATGTATCTGTGAAGCAAGGATAGTAACATATCCATCCCATAGAGGGCTTGTGAGAGTTGAGAGTGACAGTGTGCTTGAATCGAGGAGTCAGCAAGGTGGGTTCCTTCTGAGGACCCTGAGGGAGAATGTGTCCCATGTCCTTCTCTGAGCTCTGGTGATGGCTGCAATTCTTGGCGTTCCTTGGCTTGTCACTCCCATCTTTGCCTCCATCTTCACATGGTCTTCTCCCTGTGTTTATGTCTTCACATGGCTGTCTTCTTATAAGGACATCAATCATATTGGATTAAGGCCCACCTTACCCTTGTTTGACCTCATCTTAACTAATTGCATCTGTAACAACCCTATTACCAAATAAGGTCACATTTTGAGGTATTGGAGGGTAGAATTTCAAAATAAATTTTTGGAGGGATACAATTCAACCCATAACAAATGTTTGTTCAGGTCCTTTACCTATTTTTTAATTGAGTTCTTTGTCTTTTTATTAATAAGTTGCAATAGTTCTTTATATATTCTAGATATAAGTCCCTTGCCAGATATATGATTTGTTCCTTCTACATTTGTTAGTTGGCATCTGTTGTAAAGAAGAATCTTTCTCTTCTTCATTTGTTTAGTTACTCCTTTATTTATACCAGTTAATGTATTTTATTCAATGGATAGTAATCTGATATTCTCATTATCTATTTTGACCTCAGTTGTCCTAGCTTTGGCCAGTGGGAGCTAGCTCAAGTTGACTTCGGTCTTCATTATTTTTTGAGCATTTCATTACTCTGTGGCACAATAAGGTGTTCCCGGCTGGGACTTCCTCTGTCCCAGCCCTGAATCATTCCACAGAGCTTTTGCTCCTTTTTGGTGTAGGAGTATTTACAAACCAGGACCTGGCTGCTCAGTGGGTTCATTGTTACTAGGGTGTCACTATCTCAGGGGAAAGAGTTAGCAAATATATGAATGTGTAAGGGTACGCATACATCTATAAGAATTTCCATATCAGTATGTGTACATATAATATACATACCTATTATATGTTTGTATTATATATACATGAATAAAATACATAAAGATGCATATTAAAATTAGTTTAAAATGATAGTTCTAATCCAATACCCAAGGGTTCTTTCTAAGTCCATTCTCTGACAGTGAGGAACCACCTTCCCACTATCCTCAATATATTTACTTATTTGCTCAATCATTTAATGTATTTGTTTAACGTAACCCGTCTCTAAATCACTTTGACTACTTTTCCCGCCTACCATCACCATCCGCCCCTACAAGTACCCGGTGCCTTGGGCACCAAGCTCATTGCTGCTGACACCTCCATGTGGGAAGGGAAGGGAAGGTGGGCAGGGAAGAGGATGGAACAGAAAGGGACCTAGTGTCCTCTGTACAAGGACTCAGCTGTAAGTTTCATCTGGCTTTCAGTGACAGGAAAAAAATGGATAGTTTCAGTTTATTTTGTAATCAACTTGAGACCCAACCTGATTTTCCATTTGCTTGGAATGACATCCATCCCCCATGCTCTCTGTTCCGAGGACGCTTAGTCATGAATCAAGACTTGGCTTATTTATCCCTGCTGAAATGGTGCTTCCTCTGCTTTGCCCCCATCACCCTTGCTTTACCTGGCAGAAGGAGCCAGAAACAAAGTTAAAACCCAAACTACCAACTAGAAAAAATTCTTTCAACATATGGGACAAAGTGATAGTAATTTTAATAAGTCACCTCAATAGAGTAATGGGCAGAGGATGTGAACGAAACGTGAAAATACACTCATCTTCTCTTTTAATCAACTGAATGTATATCAGAATGAGACCTTAATTTTTTTCTTGTAGGATACCAGTGATGACAAAGAATGACGTTGACATGACTGGTGAGGGTTTGGGGAAACGGTCTCATATGCTATAGTGGGAATAACATTTCACCTAACCTTTCTGGATTGCAATATAGCAATATTGTTTGTCTTTTGATTCTGTATCTCTATCTCTTAGGAAGTTACTTAAAGGAAATAATAAGACAGGTATTAAAACAGTATATATATAAGGATGTTCATTGCATCATTGTTTATAACATCAAAGGTTGGAAAAACCTAAGTGTCCATCATTAGGAAATTAATCCAATAAATATTAAGATGGAATATAATGCAACTGTTGATCAAGCAAAGATGGAAACTTATATAATGCAACTGTTGATCAAGCAAAGATGGAAACTTATTCATGACAAAACTCCCACTTGTATAATAATATCAATGTGCTAGATGCTATTGTATCAATAAATATATTACAGATATTAACTCATTCACTCTTTACAACAGCCCTGTGGGGGCATAAAAAACTCCAGGGTCCATGTTATTGAACATCACAGTCTGCTGCTAGTGAAACAAAACAAAACAGACAAAGCATTTTCAAGTGCATGATCCCATTCACAAGTGTGTATATGTGTGTTTTTAAAATATATATAGAATGAAATCTATGAAGCTTTCAATGGTGGGTCTTTCTAGAACTCAAGATTAGTTTACATTGTTCATGTATTATCAGTAAAACCAAATTATTCAGCTAATTGGAAAATAAGCTTGAGGAAGAGTGAAGTTCACTCCGCTCCTCTGAAAAGTATCCTTCAGGTGCTCACAGTCAGGCAGGTCTGTGTCGTGTGCTGGGACAGCGAGCCCCTTACAATCTAGCTCCCACCTTTCTGCCAGCCCCTCTCAACCCTGTGCCATCTCCACGTGCCCTGTGCTTTGTTTCGCCAAGGTGCTCAGAAAAAACATGCCTTAGGTGAGACTAAAAGTGAAACCAGGAGGCCAACCAAGAATATGACATAATGTGGTAGCACAGCACCAAATAGGGAGTCAGGAGACGTGGGTGCTCTTAGCTGCCTGGGTGACGCCACACACCTCCCTTTACCTCCTGGAAATCAGCCTCTTATGGGAAAATGAATGGGTCTCCAGGATCTTATGGACTCTCAAAAAAACCTCACTAGTGAGGCTACAAAAATTAGTATGTAGATGAAGCATTGAGCACCATGCCTGGTGTGGCGCAGGTGCGAGATGAGTAACAGTCACTGTCGTCGTTGTTAGTTGTTATTCTTACCTCTCGCTGAAAGGCGGATGTGAGGGTGAGGGCAGGTGGAGCACAGGAGCGGTACAGGTCTGGGGTTTGGGCACTTTAGAAAATATCCTCAGCTGATGAGGCTGGTCCAGCCCTCGAGGGCTGAGACTCAAGATATGAATTTTCCGGAGCCCGCTACCTAGGTAACCGTACGGTAGAGAACCACGGTACGGTAGAGAACCACGGTACGGTAGAGAACCACACCAAGAAACTGGAAATGAGCCAGAAAATACTAGACCTCCCTATGGTACAAAAGGCAAGTACTGAAATTCATGCCTGTATTCACAGGACAATTCCTTCCTTCCTAATCATGCTAAATTATCATTTTAATGATAACTAATATTTAGTGTGTATTTACTGTATTTCAGCCCCTGCTCTGAGCAACTGATATGTGTTATTTTATTTCATCTTCTCAACAATGCACCGAAGTAAATACTGTTTCCATTTCCATGTTCCAGGTGAGGAAACTGAGGCACAGAGACATTACATAACTCGTCCAGAGTCACAAAGCCAAAGAGTTTTGACACTCACTCAGGGATCTTGTCAACAGGCATGGTAATCTGGTTTCACAAGCCAACAGAGACAGCAAAGCAGAATGAAGGCAGCTCGCTCCCATAAGAAAAAGTGATGGCTGAAGGACACAGAGAGGCTATAAAAAGTAGACACCACACCTTCCAAACCAGCATGGCCTGGGTCGTGCAGCATGGGGACACAGTCACTGAGAGGAAAACTGGCCCATGGCTGTCTTGTGCTCTATGGTTTACTGAACATTTTCATTCTGTTTCATTTGACCCTGAGTCAACAAAGTTCAATTTAATTTGGTATCTTCTGTTTAAAACCAAGGATGTGTGCCATACAATCAAGGAAGGGAGATTGATAGTTTTGAGAACTTGTTGTTTTAGAAGAGTGAAAAAAGTTATCCATTACTGCAGAAGTTAATTTACATAAACAACACAGTGCAGGTGCCAGGTTACGAGGAGCCTGACGTGTACATGGTGATGCCGTTCCTGGTGGACAGCCAGCATCCGTTTGGTATTAGCACGTTATAGAGAGACAGCTCATATCTTCAGACCTCAGATCAAGGGTGAGGAACTCATTTTAGTAAAAATTGCTCCTCCCTCATTCTTAGCTAAGAGTGGCATCCCTTCTTTCCTCCCTCTCTCCCTCTCTCCCCCCTCCCCGTTCCTTTCCTTCTCTCTCTCTGTCTCTCTCTCTTCCTTCCTTTCTTCTGTCAACAAAAATAATCAATCAACAATCTATAATAGGAATAGAAAAGACTTTTATTTGAGTCAAACTGAGGACTATAGCCTGGAAGACAGCCTCTCGGATAACTCTGAGGAACTGCTCCAAGAAGCATGGTTTTCAGCACAGTTTTCTATGTTGTCAGAACAAAGACTGTCAAACAAGTCAGGGATACCTTACTTTAGGGTTAAGAAAAAAAACGATCAGCACATACACGGCAAGTCAGCATGGCCTTGGCACCTGGGAAGGGAGTCTTATCATCAAAGGAAACCAGCACTGGTGTCCCAGGAAGAGAGGCATTTAATCTTTATTATTTTTTATTTTTTTTATTTTTATTTTTTGCGGTACGCGGGCCTCTCACTGTTGTGGCCTCTCCCGTTGCGGAGCACAGGCTCCGGACGCGCAGGCTCAGCGGCCATGGCTCACGGACCCAGCCGCTCCGTGGCATGTGGGATCTTCCTGGACCGGGGCACGAACCCGTGTCCCCTGCATCGGCAGGCGGACTCTCAACCACTGAGCCACTAGGGAAGCCCTAACCTTTATTTTTAACACGGACACTTTTTACTCCTGCTCCCTTTTCTTTAACGATTAAAGCACATGTACAATGTACGTTCGATAGGCCACGAAGGGGCTGGTTTAGTTGGCATAAAATTCAAATTAACCCACATATAAGCCAGAATGACTTCCTCACACCTCAGTACATGAACATTTCTTTCATCACTTTCTTTGTTTCTCTCACCCAGATTGACCAATTGTTAACATTTTGCCACATTTCCCTTATCACGCATTCTCTCTTTTCCTCTCTCTCTCTCCTTCTCTCTTTTGCCTTCCTTCCTTCCTCCCTCCCTCCCTCCCTCCTTTCCTTTGGATGTTGCCTAAGGCTGGAGGCTGGCAGATGGAGATGTGCGGGAAGAGGTGCATGTTGGGCTGCAGAGGACCTGAGTCAAGTGGCTTAGCAACCCTGTGAGATGTTAGGCTCTCCCTGTTGCCTCTCCTTGAGGGCAAACAATAGGCCCTCACGGATGCTCTAGCCCATCCTCTCAGACTCCTGATTCCCCAGCAGCCCACTCCCAGCCCTGGAGGGGAGGGACTCCCCAGCACCCAGTCTCTCCCCCATGGTCCAGCCATAATTTATTGGAGGGGGTCTGGGGGCGGAGAAGGCACTGTCTGTTTTCGTTTTAATGGTAATTTACAACACAGGCTGCCCTCGTGGTCACCTTCCCCTCCGCTCAAGGAGGTGAACACAATGTTTCCATCTTGGTCGCCGCAGAAGAGGGGCTTTCTCTGAGGGCACCATGAATTGGCCACGGCTGCGTCCCTGACAGCCGAGCAGGGGGACCATTATCCCACACGGATGAGAGCCATTAACAAAATGGAGCGTACCACCTTCACAGTGCAAATATTTTCCCTGACCATAATACCCTCTTAAGGAGACCTCAAGTGGCCTGGCCTTGTCACCAGCTCTTCCAGACACACCACCAATCGTTTTTACTGCTGCTGGCATTTGCAGGGAGAAGAGGCAAAGGCATGCCCTGAGAGCATCCCGAGAGATCTGGGCCCTTGTGGCCTATTGTACTTTCTCCCAAAGACAAAGAAGCCCCCAAGCCTTTCTCTAGCGAGTCCGCCTAAGCTTCATCGATAAATCAGAGTCCCGCTGGAGCTATTCAGATGGAGGCGAGAAGTCCTGAAGCCTCTCCGATGCGTTTCCTTTCTAGGATGTGTAGGAGAGGGGAGGTTTTTCAGCCTCACGTGTTTTGTTTGAATTCTGCCCCCTCCCCTTTTCTTTGTCACTTTTCTCTATTCTGTCCATCTCGGTGTGGAACAGAAGATGCGTTTGTAGCCTGAATCAGGGAGACTGTTTCCATCATCAGACCAGTCACGCCCGCCCCTCCCCTGTTGTAAAACACCAGCCTGGCCAAGGAACAGCGGCCCCATTGTGTGGCGCCCCATACCACCCAGATTTCACCTCGGCCTTCGCAGAGCCCCCTTTTTTGTTCCCAGTCAAAAGAAAGCATTTGCTCAGGGGAGGGGAGCGGTGTTCCTATTGCTTCCACTAACATGGAGGTTAAAGGGAAGATTGATGGGAGAAAGTTCACCTAGAAAACCAGGATAAATTTCTTGCCGGCCAAGGCCAGTTGTTTCATTGTCCTGGGGCCATGTTTTTTGTTAATTATCTCTCACTCTCTCCTTTTATCGAGGAGAAAAGTAGCAAAGCAGGGAGAAAGGAACAGGATATAGGGGTCAGGGGTCCCATGGGCCACCTAGGTATTCCATTTGAAAGGCTAGGGTGGGTGAAGCCGAGGGTGAGTCTTACTCAGCTTGGGGGTGGAGAAGAGTGGTGACCATCAAAATAATAACAAATTTAATGCCGTTATTTACGGTGAAAACTTCCCACCGTTCGCCCCTTGCTCCGGCCCCCTGTACCCTTTCTTCAACTCCCAGGGTCTTTATCTCCTTGCCAGTCCTCTGCCCATTGCCCCTAAAACACACAAACACTCACACACACAGATACATACACACACAGATACACACGCTTTTTCTTTTCTAATTTTAAGCCCCACGAAATTGTAAGGAGGATTTTGGAAAGAAGGGAAAAAACAAAAAAACAAAACAACAAGAGAAAGACTAAGAAAGTTGGTCCAAACAAGAACATGTTGTCAAGGATATAAACCTTGGTGAGGGTAGGCATGAAACCACAGCTGCTGGATTTGGCCAGCCTCAGCCCCTGGTGGTAATGACAATGATTCTTAATGGCAGTGCCCCAGCTCCGAACATAAATAGGGCTCAGCCTGAAAGGGGAGGAAATGGAACAAAACATTTCCTTGGGTACCACTGGCAAAGAAATAACATCAATTTCAGTTTGGGGGAAAAAAAAGCCAAAGACTCTCCCTGTTTCCCCACATTAGCAAAGGCAAATTCATAACTCGCCAACAAAGTACCTTTGAAATGCAGCTGCACTCCACAAACACGCGGCCTTTTTCCCCCAGAGAGACAACCCTGTCTTGACCAGAAAGAAAGGAGAAAGGAAAAAAAAAAAAAAAAAAAAAAAAACACAATTAAAAACCCCCCAAAGGGGGAAAAGGAAGAGGGGAGGGGAGGGGGGAGGGCTGGGGGCAGAGAGGGAGGGGAAATGCGTGGATCTTGGCAGATGCGAAAGATAAGCTTTACCTCATATAATGCAACCTTCTTTGCCTTTCCAAGAGGAGGCCTGAGATGAATGGCCACACAGATTCTCGCGAGAGGGGCTGCACACGGCAGCTGTTGGCCAAAAGCGGCCATGTGGCCAGGAAGGAAGGTTACTGGGCAAGCCCTGGCTCCCAGGAATCAGGCTCTTGGGTCTCAGTGCCCCCTAGGGATGGAGCAGCTGCCGCCCTCCTGGGAATGTCTCCTGCTAGGACGCCAGAGCCAGGGTCCAGGCGGCCCAGGGATGTGTCTCTATGACAGCACTTTGGGATGAAGCACAAAGATGGAATTTAGGGTGCGTGCTTCCCTACCGGACCCTCCAGGATAAGTGCTGACCGGGCTAGGCAAATCTAGCTTGTGCAGGTAAGAAAAAGACTGGACAAATATGAACACACACTTAGGACACCCTCTGTGATCCTTTTCCATACACTGCTTCTAGCCTGATACATTTCAAACCTTGTCTCTCCTCTACCACCAACCAGATTCTGGTGCTGGGGACCAAGGGTGTGTCTGTGTCACAGTATGGTTTCTGATCCTGCCATCTCTTGTCACCCTGCTGGGGGACTCCACACAGTGGGCAGCAGGGGTATTCCTGGGAGACACTTCCGTATCCCAATGGCTTGTAACTTCACTATAGAGAAGTGACAGCAAAGCACACGAATAAATCCCACTGAACTAAACATACCCCCCAATTCAACGGCCCCTTAGCCACCTCTCCAAATGCTCTCAGCCACTCCAACGCTGACAGACACAGGGAAGTGGGAAAGGGGCAGAGTAGAAAAAGACAGTGGTCTCGAAGGATTGTGGTTAAAACATCTAACACGTGCAAATTTCATGAAAACATGACCATGTGAACGAGTTGGTAGGGCCCTTCCCAAGCCTTGGAAGGGACTATGCAGACGAGGGCCCATTAAGCTTGAGTTTTATCAACTTCACCATAGAGTGGCCACTGCCCCCGTGGGTTACTTGGTCAATGTCAGTATCTTCATGGCTGGGTCCCGATCATCTTCTCTGTGCACTTGCTCCATGAAGCCCTCCCTGATATCCCAGGAAGAAACCCCTGCATCTCAATAGGTTACTTTTTACACTGCATGATCCTCGTAGGGGTCCCAGGGGCTGTAAGTTGCTGCAGGACATGGAGGACCTCTTTCTTCTACATGAGCCCCGGAGCAGCGATTACCGTCACTAGTACTTGGGTGTCAATAAATACGTGTTGAAAACAAAGGAACAACTAAGTGACAAAACCCCAGTCTTAGCTGGCTTACGGGAAGTTTTGCACCTCCCCGCCCTGTTTGGGGGGGCGTGGAAGGAAAGGGATTTGGCATGAAGAGCCAGTACTGGGAGAGATGACCCCAAAAGGTTTCAGTGGCACTTTCCAAGGTTGAGAAAAGAAAGTCCTCATCCCCACAGTGCCCAGTGACTCTGTCCACCCTTAAGCCCATGCTTACCCACAGCACCGGAGGGCCACTGGGTTGGAGGAGTTATATTTTCATGAGTGTGTTATCTGTTAGTTCCTGCGCTAGGGGCTAGGAATTGCCCCATGAATGAAAGAATCGACTTGGGCTGAGTATTTTGTAGAAGCTCATATGATGTACCCAGCAACCCAGTGTGGATGAGGAAACAAAGGTCTCGGAGAAGTGAAGTGACTTGTAAGTGTCACGTAGCTACGAGGAGACTGGAGTTGGAACGTGAACCCAGGTCTGCCTGCTGAGAAGACAGCACGGAAACAAATTACTACACAGCAGGGTGAGTGTTCCACAGGGGTATGTGTGTACGCACGTTCTCTGAGGAGAGAGGATGGAGTGGGTGATTCTGCCAGGGCAGGACACGGGGAGAGAGGATTTGGGGGGTGGGGTGAGTGAGTCGTTTCCTTTCTCCTTCCATTTTCTCCTTACCCAGGGCTATAGCTTTGGGGCTAGATGACTTTCAGCCTAAGAGTGCATGTCAGATCCACATGTGTTCTACCCCATTTTGGAGGAGAACCACAGGGAAATCCAGTCTGGCTTGCCAAGGGGGTGATCTCTACAGCCCAGGCCACTTCCATATTCATTTTCCTGGACTTTATTATTCACGGTGGGCTAGGGGAGGGCTGGGAATGAAAATGTTACATGACATGCTAATGACATGCTAATGACATGCAATGACATGCTAATAATCGAGAGATGACTTGCTGGGGCAAGGCATAGTGACTCTATTCGGAAAGCCAGCAGACCAAGAATATGGTGGGCTTGTGCCCCAAAGAACCATCTTGCCTGAGTTAGAATTCAGGCTCCTTTTATACTAAAAGGCGGGGAGTAAAGTCAAACACTTCCTGGTTCCCATCAGCCTCCGGAGGGGATGTGTTCATTTCTTCCTCCCTGCAGTCATTCATAGGTGGGCCTGGTCAGGGTGTTTGCTGTGAGCTAAACAAAGGTATTTTAGCTTAATGCTCATTACCTGGGAGGCAGAGTTCCCAGAGACGGGCCATTACGTATAATTTAAGCTTATAGGCAACATTCCCATCGTGATTTACTTGTAATAGAATACAAAAGTTTCTTCCCTCTTACAAAAATGTTCTGGGGGCAGTGAAAGAGACAGAGAGAGAAGGGGTTGAAGACGGGGAGGATGGAAATCAGTGGGTTGCCATGTTCTGAATCGGCCACTGACACTGATGGATCCTCTCCTTGAACAAGCTCTTTACCAGCCCGAGGGGCCTCAGTCACACAATTCCTCACTCCAACTGAAGGGTCCACTGTGGCAAATTACCATGCCTTTCTCTAGTTCACCCTTCCCAGTACTTGACCTTCCCACTCCTCCCCTAACCCAGCCCTGGTGTGCCTGGAAAGGCCGCCAGCTGGATCCCAGCCTTTCTCCGACTGGGGGTCACCCCACCAATGGAACAGCCCAGCAACAACAAGACGGTGGCAATTCACAGCCACACGGGGTTCAGCAGTGTCCCGCTGGTCCATCCGCCCTGGAATCTGACAGTGAATACAAATGCCTCTCCCTTCCTCTTCCGATGCCTCCAGGCTCAGTTCCAGCCCTTCGTCCTGGGTAGCAGTGATGGAAGGTAGGGATGGATCTGAGTTACCATCTGTGCTTCCCGCTTTATACTTTTCCCTTACCAATATGGAGCCTGAAAGTACTGACTCTATATCTTCTTATTTCTCCTGCCCTCCTAGCTACAAATACCAAGTACACTGTCTGTGATGTAGTGAGGCTAAGAAGGGATGACCGTTCATCTGAAGCAGATTTATTCCTCAAATAACAATGGTATATTTAATAGTATGTCTACTCTGAGCCACTGTGTCATGGAAATCCTAAGGCATATTTTTAAGAAGGAACAGTATTTGAGCTGGGCTGGTCACAAAGAATCAGATATTGAGGGATTTTTCTTTTAACCACTCCATCTGCAAAGTGCATTGACAAATGAGTTACCCATTTCTGTGTTTGCAAGAGTATTTCCATAAAACAGGGCCAGGCCTGATGCAAAATTTACAAAAGGAATGAAAGACTCTTGTCCCTGTTACTTTACTTTCACCCCTTTATCTTTTCTCTCCCTATTCAAGATCTCTTGAGACATAGTGAAAAAAAACAAAACAAAACAAAAACAGAAAAGCCACTGGGAAATAATTGGAAGTCTTTGCAAGAGGTCACAGAGAGTAAAATCTTTGCTGCTCAAAATTAGTACTTTAGGCATTGATAAAATAAGTGAGCATTCTTTCCCCTTAATCTTTTAGCAAAGTTTTGAGCTTTGTGAGTGTGTGAATGTATTCATAAAATGAAAACTGAGTTATCTGACTCTGGGGTACCCAAGTGATTCTAGCTCTTTCAGGACCAATTTCTTTGTTCTTCGTACTGAAGCTTAGAGAGTTCACAGATATTCAATATACAAAGGCATTTAGCACTACTAAGAAAGTATGTGATTCGGCTCGTTTTTTTCTGTCTTCTTTTTCTTTCTTTCTTTATGTCCTAAGTGTTTTTAAGTAATCAGGGAGTTATGCAGCTACTTATAATAATACTCCTGTGGGCATATAATTTAATCTCAATCTATTGAGATTGGAGAAATAAAAATACAGGCAAATCCTATAACTCAATGCTGATGAGGCCATGAGGGAAGCAGATATTTCATTCTTTGGAAACTGGTACAATGCCTTTTGAGGGCATTTGGCAATCAATGTAGGTCAAAGGTCATAAAAATGCTTGTACTCTTTGACCCTGTAATCTCCTTCTCTGGAATTTACCTCAAGGAAGTAATTTAGAAGAAGAAATGGTGTATGTATTGTTATATTTATAGCAGAGTTATTTCTGACAGTGAAAAACTGAAAATAACCTAAAGGTTTAGCAATAGGTGACGGATAAACAAATTATGAAATATTCGTATAATGCAATATTACCTATTACTAAAAATGACAAAGTTACTAAGTATTTAGGACCATGGAAAGGAACACAATGTCGTATCTATAGAATTATTGAAGCGCTGTTAAAACATTACTTTTGTTAAGTAAAAATCTAATGAGAACATGGAGAAGTGAAGGTAGTTGTTATATAGGATAGTAGAAATGTGGGCAAAAATTCATTTAAATTGAAAGTCGCCATTTTTTATGTTTTCACGTTTGTCTAACAAGAAACATTAGCTTTGTTTTTTTTAACCACCGTACATAGGATCGTTTTAATTTTTAGTTTTTTAGCTTTTATTGGAATTTAGTTGATTTACAATGTTTTGTTAGTTTCAGGTGTACAGCAAAGTGATCAGTTATACATATACATGTATCCACTCTTTTTTTAGATTCTTTTCCGACACAGGCCATTATAAAGTATTGAGTAGAGTTCCCTGTGCTATACAGTAGGTTCTTATTAGTTATCTATTTTATATATAGTAGTGTGTACATGTCAATCCCAATCTCCCAGTTTATCACTTCTACCACCTTACCCCCAGTAACCATAAGTTTGAAGAAACATTAGTTTTAATCTGGAAGAGACCTTCTATAGCACTGCCACAGTATTAAGCATTCTGTTACCCCCTTCACCTACCTACCCGTTCATCTTTATACCTTGTCAAGTAACTTGGATTCCTAATTTGAAATTAAATGATTATTTTAATAAAGAGACTCCAGTCAGAACAAAATAGTGTTGGCCTATGTGTAAAAATAACTCATCTTGATATTGCAGGACCATAAACCGGGATGAAGGGAGTGAAAGCCATGCCCCCTCCAGCCCTGCTTCCTCTACGCCCAGATCGTGGCACATCCTGGCAGCCTGACCTGCGTGACTTCTTGGACTTTGCGGCCTTCACCCAGGAGAGGGACTGTGGGTCCTGGTTTTCAATATTCCCAAACAAGCTTGCTTTAAGAGCAAGAAGACCCAGCCACCAAATTTAAAGCAAGCAAACAAAAAGCATCAACATATCACTCTCTATTCCTTCCTCTGCACATCGAATGGGGAATCTATTCAGTCTGTGGGTGAAGGACGCCCACTGCTCTCAAAATTCATATTTGAGTTGCTCACAAAGGACAGGACCAGGCCTTGTATGTCCCAGCGAAGGACACTGAACACCTTTATAACACAGACAATACCGGGACTGTGTAGAGAAAGAAAAGGCATCGCATGTCGGTGAGATATGGCTTCTTGCCCCCAGACTGATTGGCCACCCTTATCCTTTGCTCTGTGCAAGGAACCGCTTGCCTCCCAGACCCAGGGTCTGTTCTCCGAGGGTTCCTCATCAATCACGCATTCTGTTTGCTCCACACTGGCCGGTTGGATCCAGCCCACCAGCTGCTGTGGAGACGTCTGCGTCGGTCCCTGCAAAGCGGGGGGCACAGATGTGTGTGTGTGTTGGGGGACGGGGGCCAGATGCTGCTGGGAGCCTCTTCTAACCGTGTGCTCCCAGCTAGCCTATCAGCGGAAAAATCTTCCCTACTTTGCTCCAGTAAGTAGCGAGGGCTCACTGCCTTTTCGTCAGTGGGAATATTTACATGGACTTTGTGGGGAACTCCAAATAATACCTGATTATCTGGCATAATAAAAGCAAAAGGAGTTTGGGAATTCCATGGCGGTCCAGTGGTTAAGACTCTGCGCTTCCACTGCAGGGGGCACGGGTTGGATCCATGGTCAGGGAACTAAGATCCCACATGCAGCACAGCCAAAAAAAAGAAAGGAAAGGGGAAAAAAAAAAAAGCAAATGGGGCTTCACGTTAATTACATTTCTAAATTACTAATAGTTATTTCATATGGTGCCAAAAATTGCTTTAAAACTAACAGTTTTAGGCAAAAACTAATCTAAAACATTTGTACACATCCCTTTTTTAATTAATTAATTTATTTTTGGCTGTGTTGGGTCTTCATTGCAGTGCGCGGGCTTCTCACTGCAGTGGCTTCTCTTGTTGCAGAGCACAGGCTCTAGAGTGCGCAGGCTTCAGTAGATGTGGCGCGTGGGCTCAGTAGTTGTGGCTCGCGGGCTCTAGAGCGCAGGCTCAGTAGTTGTGGCACACGGGCTTAGTTGCTCCACGGCATGTGGGGTCTTCCCGGACCAGGGCTTGAACCCGTGTCCTCTAGCATTGGCAGGTGGATTCTTAACCACTGCGCCACCAGGGAGGCCCATCCTTGCCTTCTTAATCAGAGTTTTATAAACACAGATTCAACTTCTCCTGATGGCTTTTCATTAGAATTTTAAACTTATTTGTTCATATGTGAATGGCCAGATTTTGGTTTTATGCTATAGTTTTACTATTTTTTTTTTCTATTTTATGCTGCCCTCTCTCATTATCAGCTATTCTTTCTTATAGTACCTGGACCTATCCTTTCATATTTTCAGAAGAAAAATTTATTTTTATTTACTCAAAAGCCGCACCAGTGATTGAACCCACCAGTCAAGGACTTAGGTATAATGTGAGATCTTAACCATGAAGAGAACTCATAGAAGTTGAATATTTATTTAGCTCCCTGCCCACCCACAACCCCGATGGATTGGCTGGGAGGTCATAGCTGGACTCCATGGCTCAGATCCTTGCAGGTCGTGAAGGTCAGCTATAGGTCAGAGCGGCCAACTAGCAACACTTGTTCAGTACCATGGGCCTCACCCATCTTCTGGTTTGCGTGTTTTGTTTCTGAGTAGAGAAACAAATACTTGATATGTGGTATTGCTGCTCGGGTACAAGTAAAAGGCAGAGATCAGAGAAAATGTAAACAGGTTTTAGCAAGATATGATGTATATATGATATATATACACACATATATATGATGTATGTGATATGATGTGTATATATGTATACATATATATGTATATGCATATGTATATATTGCTACCTTCTGTACAAATATCTGTTAATTTTTCTAGATTGGGTCCTTCTCTTCTTCCTCTTTTTCTCTTCTTCTTCTTCCTTCTTCACCTCATCATCAGATTCTAGTTGTGTACCCCCGGTAAATAAGGATACAGCCATATAAGCAGACATGTAAGAGTCAATTCTGAGGCTAAACAAAAAAATACTAGTATCCTCCTTTTTCAGAACCCTGAGAAGGGTTTTTGCAGAACCCTGAAAACTGTATTGTCACAAAATAGAAACAAAAATGAGGGAGAGAGAGGAAAGGCATCTTCCCTATTTCCTTCTCTCGTTATATGGATCTCAGACAAGGAGCTTCCCAGGCCTGGCACCATCAGCCCCCAGCTGCATAGCCACGGGGGCACTGGGTCTCCCATTTTCCCCATTTGTTTTAATTTTCCTCATCCTTCATTTCTAATTCTAATCCATTGCGAATATACTTGCTTTTTTTGTTTTTTTGTTTTTTTTTAATTAATTTTATTTATTTATTTTTGCTGTGTTGGGTCTTTGTTTCTGTGCGAGGGCTTCCTCCAGTTGTGGCAAGCGGGGGCCACTCTTCATCGCGGTGCGCGGGCCTCTCACTATCGTGGCCTCTCTTGTTGCGGAGCACAGGCTCCAGACGCGCAGGCTCAGCAGTTGTGGCTCACGGGCCTAGTTGCTCCGCGGCATGTAGGATCTTCCCAGACCAGGGCTCGAACCCACGTCCCCTGCATTAGCAGACAGATTCTCAACCACTGCGCCACCAGGGAAGCCCTATACTTGTTTTTAAAGAGACAACAAAAAAGGAGAAGGATATCCTCACAAAGGAGACAGCCCCAACCACCATTTTTCTGAGTTGCAGATCTATTTTGCGATTAAATTCTTCAGAACATCTGCAGACATCAGTATCTGTGACTGCCCAAGAGTGGCATTAATCGGTCAGTCTTTTTTTTTTTTTCAATTGGAGTATAGTTGCTCTACAATGTTGTGTTAGTTTCTGCTATACAGTGAAGTGAATCAGCTATATGTATACATATATCTCCTCCCTCTTGGACCCCCCCCTTCCATCCCCCACCTCATCCCACCCATCTAGGTCATCTCAGAGCACCGAGCTGAGCTCCCTGTGCTATATAGCAGGTTCCCACTAGCTATCTATTTTACACATGGTAGTGTATGTATGTCAATCCTAATCTCCCAGTTCATCCCACCCTCAGTCTTTTAACACAGTTTATTTCATTACTTAGGCCCACGTCTCTCCCTCCCTCAGCAATCGTATGTTATTCTTAAGTCACACGGGAACATGGCTGTGATTCTGGGGAGAAAACTAAGTCATGCTACAGTAGGAAACAAGGTTCCACTCCTGGCTCGGAAAATCCCAAGTCACAGTATCCATCTATCAGACAGCTGGTGGAGGAAATCAGGAGCTCCGTCAGCCCTTTCCTGGAACATTGGGTTTCTAGGAGGAGTGAATGGCTGTGAGGCTCCGGTGCCCTCCACAAAGTCCAAAGTCCCCACTGCCGTCATTTTGCCATTTAACTGAGGTTAAACTGTCGCTGTGGAGGACACAAAATAGTGCTGTGAATGTTTAAGTAGAAATAGGGTATTTACATAGTCTCAAAGTATTTAATAATCACGAAGGGAAAAAATAGTAAGTTTACAACCTAGCAGATAACACCTTGGCCAAGTCATCAGGGTGGACATGGCAAGCTGAGGACACATCAGTCACCTTGAGTTTCCCTCCCAATGACGCATAACCCCAATCTAACCATGAGAACACATCAGACAAACCCAAATGGAGGCGTGCTATGGATTGAATATTTATGTCCCCCCAGTGGTCATATGTTGAAGCCCTAGTCCCCAGTGTGATGGTATTTGGAGGTGGGGCCTTTGGGGGTGATTTGGTCATGAGGGTGGTACCCTCATGAATGAGATTCGTGCCCTTATAAGAAGAGCTAAGAAAGAGATGATACCTCTCTCCACATATGAGGATACAAGAGGAAGGTGAGTGTCTGTAAACCAGAATAGGGTCCTCACCAAAAACTTCTAGCCTCCGGGACTGTGAGGAATAGATGTTTGTTGTGTAAGCCACCCAGTCTATGGTACTTTGTTACAGCAGCCCAAGCTAATACAGGGGCATTTTATAAAATAACTGACCAGTACTCTTCAAAAGGGCCCAGGTCATGAAATCAAGGAAAGACTATGGAACTGTCATAGACTGGAGGAGGCTAAAGAAGACATGATGACTAAATGCAATGCGGTGCCCTGGATCAGACCCTGGAACAGAAGAAGGACTTTAGTGGAAAACTGATGACATGTGATAAGTTCTGTACTTTAGTGAATAGTATCATGTAGAGGTTAATTTCTTAATTTTGATAAATGCTCTAAGGTTATGTCAGATGTGAAAGGGGAACTGCGTGAAAGGCATATAGGACCCTCTGGGCTATTTTTGCAACTCTTCTGTAAGTATAACGTTATTTTTTTAAAAGAAACTGCTCTGAGGGACTTCCCTGGTGGTGCAGTGGTTAAGACTCTGTGTTCCCAATGCAGGGGACCTGGGTTCAATCCCTGGTCAGGGAACTACATCCCACATGCATGCCACAACTAAGAATTCATATGCCACAACTAAGGAGCCAGCGAGCAGCAACTAAGGAGCCTTCCTGCTGCAACTAAGACTCGGTGCAACCAAAAACAAAAAATATCTTTAAAAAAAAATACTGTTGTGACTCAAAATGGCCAAGTGCAACTGGAAATGTCTATCAGCATTTTGGGGAGCAAGTGAACAAAACGACATCGAACTTATAAGAAAGACAATTGCTTCTTTTATGAAGAAACTGTCAAGAAGCCTTAACAAATGTGAGGCAGGCTTAGAGCCCTCAGTGTGGGAAAGAAACCAATAAATTATCCAGAATGCTAAGGAGATTATCAATGGTTTTTACTCCCCGATCCTGTTTACATCTCCCTGCTCATTAGAAGTAATAAAGATGTGCAGGTTGAAACCAGAGTTAGTCTTAATTTACTATTCCCGCTTTGTTTATCGTCCTGTAAAACTTCCAAAAGCTTGGCTTTACGTTTAATTCAATAGAAGAACCAAATTGAAGTAATCAAGTCAAGCTCCTGTTATTATGTAAAGCTATTTCCTTGGACCCCTGCTTTGAGTAAATGATTCCTATTAATATGCAGATTTGCTGGAGATTACCAGAAAGTCTCTCAAAATAATCATCAGAAGATGTCTTTCTAAAGAATACTTTTCTCTCTGACATGGACTGGGATTCAGTCCATAAATCTCTCCCTTCTTCTACTCAGGGACCATTTGGGACTACTCCGTGACCAGGATGGGAAAATGGGGACTCCTAATTCACAGATTTGAACAAAAATGAAAATACAGACCCAGCTTTCTCCCCCTGCATTCTGTTGATTTTAAAGTCCTGTCACAGCCCAGTTGTAGGGAAGAAATTCAGGGGTGTGAGTATTAACACTGTATGTGTGGTGGATGGGTGTGTGTATGTGTGTGTATGTAGAGAAGACAGGAGGAAGGTGTGAATTCTCTGCCACATTTTTATTTGACTGCACTAAGTATAGAATTTCACATAATGGAGGGGGAGAGGCAGCATAGTCTGTGGTCAAGGAGAAAGGGCTCAGCAGTCAGACTGGGGTTTGAAGCATTGCTTCACTGCTATCGACCACTAGTGAATTATTTAAACTCTCTGGGTCTCTGTCCTCTTAGCTGTGAAAAGAGGATGTTAGTTATACCTATCTTTACAGCTGTTATCAAGATTAAATGAGCAAATCCATATAAGAGCTAATCGTGGAAGGATGACTATTGAAAGCTAAGAAATTTCCTATCTTAGTTAAAAAGTGTGTGTGTATATACACATATATATGTATGTAAATATATGCAAAGATAGGCAAATATATGTATATACACATACATGTCTAGGTTACTTCTGTGTGTGTGTGTGTGTGTGTGTGTGTGTGTGTATATATATATATATAATCTTCAGTATATTTATTTATAATGGGGGAAAACTAGAAGCAATCTCAGTGCTGAGTGGTAGCAGAATGTGCCACCCCAAAATGTGACTAGGAGTTCAGGGCATGTCACCCCAAAATATGCCACTTTGGTATACTGATTATTTTGAGCTGTAGGTATTACTGAACTGAACTGAGTTCTGCTCACCCAAAGCACAGCAAAGCCTATCTACTGACGCAGGGCTGTGGTGAAGGAAAAGTACAGCGTTTATTGCAGGGCATCAAGCAAGGGAGTGGGAGACAAGCCTCAGATCCACTCCCACCTGGTCTTTGAGGTTTCTTTCAAAGGGGAAAAACAAAGAGACTGGGATTAATCATTGCCTTGTGACATGTTTTAATCGTAGTTTCAGGAGTCAGGATGTCTCTGGTTTATGATTCTCAGGTCAGGTGGTCCATGACTCGGAGGTCTGTGAGCCTATTTTGTCCTGGAGAAACAATCTGAGTTTGTACCTTTGTGATGATACCTATACTAGCAATTTTAGTACATTAACCATGTTATCAACAACAGCAATTTTAGTCATCTGACTCTGGGTGATTAGTGTTCAATTAGCACACAATTGAGGTCAGAGCAGACAAGAAAAGGAATAAAGTTTTGGATCAATAGATAAATCATAACCTGAGTGAAAGAACTCTATTTGAAGGGGACTTGGTTTTATAGGCACTTGAAAAACAGCAAATGCAGGAAGAGGCTTTCTCTGAACTCCTTTTATCTAGACAGATCCTCCAAAAGGAACACAACACATCAGTCTCTTCCTGGGGCCTTTCATCAGCCAGGGAAGACTGACCTTTATCACAGGAGAGGAGACTAGAAGTCAGGACCACACCCAGACAAACTGTCACAAATATCATACCTTCCCTCTCGTCTTCTAAGGGTCCCTTCATCTTTCCTAAAAACCATTTACTCTCCCCTAAGAGGCCTGCCTCCCCCCTTCCCTTTCCTTATTAAGATGGTATTTAATCCTGAATTCTAAGCCACCTCAGGAGTGACTTATTTTTCCCTGGTATCTCCCATGTATCATGAGGTAGACACATGAATAAACTTCTGTTTGCTTTTCTCTTGCTAATCTATCTTTTATTATAGAAGCCTCAGCTAACAACTCAGAAAGGTAGAAGGAAATTATTTATCCTCTTTTACAAGCCCATCAATAGGGAAGTGGTTAAATGATGATATATCCACTCAATAAAATATTATGCACCCATTAAAATAATTACTTGGAAGACTCTGGAGCTGCCTGGCAATGCTCAGGGGAAAAGTAGATCATAAACTGTTATGCACAATATAATTATAACTGTAAAATTATAAATGCTTGTGGGCCAGCAAACGAAAGGGAATATAGAAACATTAAAATGGTTGTATTTCGGTTATGTTATAATGGGTTTTAATGGGCGATTTTCTCCCCCTCTATTTTCCAGCTTTTTTTTTTTGCGGTACGCGGGCCTCTCACTGTTGTGGCCTCTCCCGTTGCGGAGCACAGGCTCCGGACGCGCAGGCCCAGCGGCCATGGCTCACGGGCCCAGCCGCTCCGCGGCATGTGGGATCTTCCCGGACCGGGGCACGAACCCGCGTCCCCTGCATCGGCAGGCGGACTCTCAACCACTGTGCCACCAGGGAAGCCCTTTTTTCCAGCTTTATAACAATGATTTTTTAAAGTTTTCTTTTGAAAAGTGAAAAGGTTTTAAGTAAAAATAACACTGGGAATAAGAATTTAGTGGTTGCTTCCATCAGAATATCCTAACGTTTTTGGTTTTCCCCCTTCCTCCTGTGCTTGGGTCCTGATCTCATCTAAACGTGACCCATGGGTGTCAGTAAAAGATCCCTCCCCTCCCGGTACCTTCCCTAGAAGGTGTCTGACTGCCAAGGAAAGTGTGCATGGAGCTGGGATCCGGGCCAAAGGTTTGATTCAAAGTTTGGGGAGGATGTTCCCCCGACACCTGAACCTTTTTTGGTTTGATTTCGTTTGTCTACCATTGACATAAATATTTGGACCCATTTCATTTACAAAACAGACATCCCAACTAGCAAATTCTGGCACCGATCTATTTTAAATAGTAAGTTGTAAAATTAACTATAAAACTCGTAAAGAAGACATAATACTATACATTTTATTTCTATAACTAATAATTATAATTGATCCTTTACCATTCTTCTTGTCTGGTGATTTCTGTGCTGCCTTCCTGGATGAATATACATGCTAGAGATTTTATAGAGGTTGGGTACAGATGCAAATGAAAATGGGCTGCGTTTAAAAATGTAGCTATTACCACAACAACCAAGGAAACCGAACAACCAAGAAAATGGACGTTTTAATAAATTTTAAAGTCAGCAATTCTATCTTTGAAAATATCCTTTTACAGAATAATAAAGCACTATTTAGAGAAGGTCAGGGTGGGAATAAGTAGGAGTCTGGAGAAAATGAAATGTTCTCAACTCTGCCAAAGTTCTAATCAAATGTAGGAGAAAGTTGCAATGTCTTTTTTTTTTTTTTCTTTTTCCACCAGGAGCAATAGGGTTTGTCACTGAGGAAAATCACAACTTTCCAGATTTGTGATTGAAATGCTGTCTTAATCCTGAGCAAGTCTCTGTTATTTATAGCCCCAGCGCAGCCAGAGCCCCTGGGGAAAAGGCTGTAGACTTGTTATTTTCCTCTACCTCTGCCCGTCTTTGCCTTCTCCTGAGGTGATGGTAAGCCAGTTTAATATGAATCCTTGATATCCTCCTCAAAAGAAAAACAAACAAACAAACCTTCAAGAATCATTTTTTGGCCTATGGAGGTAATTCATACTTTCTATTTTTAAAAAAATTTCATGAGATATTAAGGAAGAAAGGAATCTAGGGACTTCCCTGGTGGTCCAGTGGTAAGGAATCTGCCTTCCAATGCAGGGGACGCAGGTTCGATCCCTGGTCAGGGAACTAAGATCCCACATGCCGTGGGGCAACAAAGCCTGCGCCATAACTACTGAGCTCGCACGCCTCAAAGAGAGAGACTGCCGGGGTGCAAACTACAGAGCCCACACACCTGGAGCCCACACACCACAACTAGAGATAAACCCAAACAGACCTCATGCCGTAATGAAAAGATCCCACATGCCTCAACAAAAAGATCCCATGTGCTGCAACTAAGACCCAACACAGCCAAAAAAAAATAAGGAAAATTAAATAAAGAAGTAAACAAACAAATATTTTTTAAAAAGGAGAAAGGAATCTAGAGGCAGCCTACTAAACTATGAAACTTTGAGGGCAGAACCAGGTTTTATCCAATGCTATGTCTCCATAGCCTAGTGCAATGTCTGATTAAAAGCAACAATAGTAAAACAAAACAACTAATAGTTGAGTCCTTTCTCTGTGCCTAGCTCTCTTTACAGGCATCAACTCGTTTAATCCTTAAAGCAATCCTGTAAGTAAGTACTATGATAACTATCATTATAGAGGTAAAGGAACTAAAGCTCAGAGAGGTAAGTAACTTGCCCAAAGACACACAGCCAGAGCTAGAATTCAGCTCTCAGTGTCAAACCCCATTCCCTTAACCACCTGGCTACATTGCTTCAGAGCACATAGTAGGTGCTCAACAGATGTTGGTGGCATGAATAAAAGAACGTCTGGAAAACACCTGGGCAGGTGTCTTGGCACTATCGGAATGCTCTCAGTCTAGGTTGTGAAAGAAACTCAGACTTACGTTATCTCAGCCTAGAGCTACACTTCCTTCTTTGCCAAAACTGGTCTTTAGTCTTTCAGGGCCAGACCCCAGATTTTCCCACTGAGATGCTTATAGTAGGACTGGAGCTGTGCAAACCCTCAGGCTGGGAGGATGCCCATGTTCCCTCAGGGCATATCAAGTGCAATTCAACTGTTCCTTTCCCTGCCTGGGTGACTGGGAGCAACCTTGAAATTCCAGGGAATAAGAAGGAAATCTCATTCTGTGCAAGAGAGCAGATGCTTCATCTGCAAGTTTAGACATAGAAGATTGTCCCCTTAAGAACCTGTGGGCAGATGATGTCCTTGAAATCTGGGTTTGGTTCCTTTGGATTGAGAACTTCCCATGTGATCTCAAGACTTTAAGTCTCAGTGAAGGAAGCAAGACCCAGACTGATACTTTTACACATTGATATAAACTCAAAGACCAAAACCAAATAATTATACCTTATGTTCCTGGATGCATATGAAAGTATTAAAACTGGACAAGAAGGATACCAACAAACATGGGAGTGAGGAGAGGAACGTTTTTTTTCCTTTAAAAAAAAACACTGAAAGCCAATTTGAAAATATGTTAACTGTTGTGAATTCTGGATGATTATATGTTATTCTGTGGACTTTTCTGTGTCTTTAAAATTATCAAAATAAAAAAAGACACAGTGGGCTGATTTACATAATTTCTTGGACTGAATGAAGGACACAGGGTGGATTCTAGCAGTTGGTGCTGCCAGTAGGCTCCCTGTGAGGCAGCGAGCGTTCATCAGTAGTCCTGGAGAAGAGGGGGCTGGTGACTATGTGGCAGGGATGTATATTGCCCAGGGAGGAAGGGCCTATATTTGAAGGGAGGATCATTCTAGAAGAGTGTTTTTCAAACTTTTTTGAAAAAAGTTTTAGATTAGATTAGATTTAGAGTCACACATATATACATTCACTTCTGAAATAAATTTCACCAAACTCACCAAGCTATCTATGATGCAGTCTGATATTTCCATTTTTTAAAATGCTAGTCAAGACCCACTAAACTGATCTCATGATCTATGAGAGGTGAGTTGGAAGAGCACTGCATGGATGATCTTTAAGGTCCTGGGAAGTCAAGTGCTCTGTGCCTCCTTTCAGGCCATTTTCTCTCCTCTCCCCACTTAGCCCTGCCTGACGTTGATCTACCCATTCTTCAGGTTTCTGGTCAAATCCTTTGTCTTCCAAAAAGTCTCTCTCATGCTCTAGGGCAAAATGAATTTCTCCTTCTCCTAGTGTCTCATTCACTTTGTGCTCTGTACAGCATTTTTTCACATCTCTCCATTCATCCAACAAGTAGTTTTTGAGCATTTATTATGTGCCAGGCACTGTCCTAGGCACTGGGACTGCAGTAGTTCACACATAAACCAACTTTTGTTCTCATGGCACTTACACAAGACCAGGATGAGCTGCACAACAAAGAAATAATTATGTAGCTCTCTCAGGTGTTGATCCAGTGCTAGAAAGCTTTAACAACTGCTCTTGATGTAAAATCTGGCTTCCACCTCATCACGTACCCAGAGATCCAGTGAGCTGCTTACTGCCTCCCTCTTATGTCCAAGGAAAGCTCCACAGGGAAAGATGAAGACAAAAATGAACAAAGATAAACTCAGAGGAAATAGAGACAATTCAGTAAACTTTCCTAACCAAGTAGACTTTTTAAAAAATAAAACTGACTTTTTCAGAAATACAAAAGAGGATATTCATTCATGAAACAAGAACAGGAAGATATAAAACTGGATCAGTCAGAGAACCAGAGTTCTTGAAAATTAAAATAGAATAACAGAATTTAAAATAAAATATAATGAAGTGTTGGAAAATATAATCAAGGAAATCTCCTAGAAGCATACCATCTAGAAATGTGGAGGTAAATTTGAGAAAAAAATAAAATACTCAGATCAAATAGTTGAAATTCCTTGCAAGGGCATGAAAGTGAGATTCCAGAAGTGGAACAGAGTATTGGGTTTATTCCTTATAATCCATTTAAGTACTATTTGATTTTCAAATGAGAGAATATATATTGGTAAAAATAAGTTATCTTTTTAAAGTGCTGGCAATATTTTTTAAGATTCTAAAAAGGTATGGCAAAAAAATTTAATATAACCTAAGTTAAACATACACTTATTGTATATGCTTTAGGGACTTAGTGTAAATAAATGACACTGAAGATTAAAATTCTTAACTTGATTCTCAAAGTGAATGAGAACCTAGAATGGTACAAAACTTAGTGAATTTTCCTAAAAGACAGGATGTGATCTACCTGGGTTGGCCAGTGGGTGAGGGGCTAGCTGGTATCCCCTGTTTCCCAGATTGCACGCCCTTGGACAATGGTCAAGAAGCTATTCAAGAATCTAAGCTTTTATTTCCTAATGACCTTTTCAGACTCCAGCATTGTTCTCACTGGGGCTACACAAGACAGTGCCCAGACAGGTTTCTCACCACACATCTACTTTAAGAGGTAAAAAGATTACATGGTCAAAAATACCTTATACCAGCAAGAAGAAAATGGCTGGTGGAATCTCTGCGTCCTGATTAACAACAAGAGGAAAGGACACTCTTTGGACCTCTTCATCTTATATCAGCAAATAGAGCAGGAGTGGGTGGAGGGGGCACACCACACACAGAGAGAAGGATGTGAACAGCATGATTTAGGGACATTGTTTTCTCACACTTACTTCCATTTCTTCTCTCTGGTGAACACAGAGGCTGGATGAGTAGGGTCTCTGGGTTGCCTTGAAGCTTTAGGGATTTGCCACCACTTGCAGGGTGATGGCTGGTCTGGGTGCTTCCCAACTCGCATCTCAGTCCCATTTGGGCAGATGAAAGTCAGTCCCAGAAGGTGGGAGGCTGCCAAGAAAACAGAAAAGACAATAATGCATCTTGTGACTGTCGCAAAAGCATCTTGTGTCCTGGTAGCGCTTCAAAGGCCTCTTGACTTCCCCTGAACTCCCCTGCATTTCCTGATGTGTGAACAGCCTTCAGGAAAAAGTTCTTTTAAAAACAGTGAAGTAGAAAGAGGAAGACAAATACCGTATGCTAACACATATATATGGAATCTTAAAAAAAAAAAAAAAAAGGTTCTGAAGAACCTAGGGGCAGGACAGAAATAAAGACGCAGATGTAGAGAATGGACTTGAGGATATGGGGAGGGGAGGGTAAGCTGGGACGAAGTAGGAGAGTGGCATGGACATATATACACTACCAAATGTAAAATAGATAGCTAGTGGGAAGCAGCCGCATAGCACAGGGAGAGCAGCTCGGTGCTTTGTGACCACCTAGAGGGGTGGGATAGGGAGGGTGGGAGGGAGACGCAAGAGGGAGGAGATATGGGGATATATGTATATGTATAGCTGATTCACTTTGTTATACAGCAGAAACTAACACACCACTGTAAAACAATTATACTCCAATAAAGACGTGAAAAAAATAAATAGAAATAAAAACAGTGAAGTAAGTCAGAAAGAGAAAAACAAATACCGTAAGTTAACGCATATAAATGGAATCTAAAAAAGTGGTACTGATGAACCTAGTGGCAGGGCAGGAATAAAGATGCAGACTTAGAGAACGGACTTGAGGACACAGCAGGGGAAGGGGAAACTGGCTCGAAGTGAGAAAGTAGCACTGACATATATACACTACCAAATGTAAAATGGACGGCTAGTGGGAAACTGCTGTATAGCACAAGGAGATCAACTTGATGCCTTGTGACGACCTAGAGGGGTGGGATAGGGAGGGTGGCCGGGAGGCTCAAGAGGGAGGGATATGGGGATATATGTATACATATAGCTGATTCACTTTGTTGTACAGCAGAAACGAACACAACATTGTAAAGCAATTATACTCCAATAAAGATGTGAAAAAACAAAGCAGAACAAAGCAAAACATTGCTTCATAGTAATCTGCTTCTCCCACTCTGCATGTACCTGATAGGCAACATTAACAAGTGCTGAAGAAGACACTCAATGATACAAAATTCAGTTATAAATGGGAACAGTAATGATATTAATAATAATATTAATAACAAGAGCTGGTTTTCATTGAGCACTTTCCACGCGCCCAGCTCTCTCCTATGCGATGCTAGCTGAGATTCTCTGTGCCCAATCCTTCTGGGATAAAGCTAGATTTCACCTTATTAAAGAAACAGAATGGATTTTTGGTGCATAAGGCATCATCTTGCTAAAGTTGCCTCCCTTACAGACTTTTATGTCCAAACAGTCAGGTTCTCAAAAAGATAAAACACGGTTTGGGTTCCTTTCTGTTCCCATAGTCCACCGAAAAGTAGTTATTAAAGCCTAATCTGAAATTATCCAGGGATTCAGTTTCCTACGGAAGACTCAACATTCCAGCTTTGAGTTTTCTTCCAGCCTTTTGGAAATTTACTGCAATAGAATCACTTTGCATGAAACTTACATGCTGGAGTATTTTGCCCCAAAAGGTTACATCACATGATGCCTTACACTCAGCACCACACCAGTGCTGAAAGCTCCTTGGAAATGTGGCACCCGAGGAGAGATTTGATCAATGGATAACCACACAAAATCCTCATTGCTTTGCCTTTCTCCTCTCGTCTAACCGAAGTGCTGCTTGAACGTGAGCAAGGGTAGGAATAAGAAGGCGAAATCAAGTTCCCTTAGTTAACAACTCTGGTAAAAGAGCAAGGAAGAAAGGACAATTGGTTTTGGGATTTTCTGGGGCTGGAAATTTCCCAAACCTCTCTTGCTTTCAGAAGCAGCTGAGAACAGGACTGCCCGTATGGTTGGGCAGGTTGTTCACTGCACAAGAGCCCTGGACCAAGGAGGTGAGCAGAGACTGAAATCCAGCCTGCACCTTGCTTACCTGCACTCTGCACAGGGCTGAGTCCCCCTTAGTTCACACAAAGCCATCACATGGGCTAGCAGGGGCCCCCGTTAAAGGCATATTCCACAATTCAGCTTTATTGATTAGCATTTGGGGTGGAGGTGGGGGAAGGAGGGCTGGTGGGGAAAAAAAAAAAAAGAGAGAAACCATAAAAAAGGTGTTGCCGACGGGGAGGATGCTGTGGCCGAAGACACAAGACTAAGTCGAGACACGACGTGACGCCGTGTTTGTTGATTCGCACCAATCCGAGGAGCGGATTTTTAATCCGAGTGAGATTTCCTCTGTCCGTTTTATCCTGCTCTCGGGACCCAGCTCCCCAGCCACGTGGGCACAGCACGCCGTTCCTTCCTGGGGTTAACGGCCACGGTGGCGCTCTGGAGGTGTAAAGAGGCTGAACTGTCTATTTAGCAGTCCAGTGGCAAATTATTTAATTAGCACATATGCCATTTGTCTCCACAGCTGTGATCACCGGTACTAATTGCAATGCGGCCTTAATTTATTGTAGATACATTGCTCCATATGACGCTAATGTGGTCATTACCAACGGCCATTATGCCCCCGTATCATGTTTGGAAATGAGAGCAATTCCGCCACGTGGAGAAAACCACACTTCCAGTCCCGGCCAATACATGCAGCCGCTACTGTCTCCAATCACGGAAGCATTCAAAACAGCAGTGCTCCTTTGGAAATCTCCTTTTCAGCTGCACTTCTGAGGATCAGAGCTCGGGGCAGGTTACTGCAGAGTCACCAGCTTTTAAGCCTCTGCCCACTTCCACCTGCCCACCTGCAGACAAAGGACAGCGTGGACCCCAGCACCGGCTGGCCACAAGATTTGCCCTACCTACCCTGTCCACCCGCCGCTCGCAGGGGAAAGCTCCTTCTTTCCTGCTACCCTTAATCAGATATGCGTCATAGGCCTACAAATGGGCAACTCAGAGCAGTGCGCTCACTCAGGACAAATCCTGGAAGCAGCTTGTGAACAAACACCAGTGATCAAAACTAGCAATGCAATATCCCAACGAACAGGAGCTGTAGCACAATTGCCACTGAAGGTAGGGGACTTGGCAGGGGTGGGGCAGGGCACATGGTGGGATCAGGGTAGTTGAAGTGTATGCACATACTCAGTTGGGGAACAGGTGACTCTATCGCCAAACCTTCCATTAAGCACAGTATCTGCCTCTGGGGAGTTTGGTTTGGCTTAAAAACGTGGTCCAGGGCTTCCCTGGTGGCGCAGTGGTTGAGAGTCCGCCTGCCGATGCAGGGGACACAGGTTCGTGCCCCGGTCCGGGAAGATCCCACATGCCGCGGAGCGGTTAGGTCCGTGAGCCATGGCCGCTGAGCCTGTGCGTCCGGAGCCTGTGCTCCGCAACAGGAGAGGCCCATGTACCACAAAAACAAAAACGTGGTCCAAATAAAATGATGCAAAACCATTGGAGGAGAGGCCATGGGGAGCAGAAGGTGAGGACACCAAACTCTCTCTGTCCAGCAGCACTGGTGATGTCTCCTAGTTGAAGCTGAAGTTAAGAGGAATGTCTTTTGGCACACCTGGGGCATGGGAACCACATGTTAACCAGCCAGGCTAATTAGCGATCTTTCTGGAAAGCAGCTACCCATCTATATTCCCATTATCCTCTTCACACTCTGAGATGCAGACAGAGGAGGCTGCCGCCCTGAGAGGTGAGAGGCAGGAGGTTGGGGAGAGGGGGAAGTGGGCAGCCCAGGGGGCCCAGAGGGGTAGGGATAGGGTTGCCAGATAAAATACAGGGCATCCAGTTAAATGTGGATTGCAGGTAAACCTCACATCACATTTTAGTATTTGTTGTTTATCTGCAATCCAAATTTAATTGGGGCATCCTTCTTTATTTGCTCCACCTGGCATTCCTGGACGAGGGGAGGATGGAGAACAGGACAAAAGTCAATGCATTTCTTTCTAAAATCTCTGTTTGGTGTGGGGACCCTGCCCGCTTGCAGCCACAAACCACAGGAGAAATCTTCAAGCTGGGGTCCTCCTGCGAGACACCTGTAGCCCCCTGGCAGTTGGGCTGGCAACGCAGATGCACTTCCCAGGGGCCCTTTGAGGCTCCAGGAAATGCCTCCTTGTGAAGTGTGGGCCTCTCTGCCTTGGTGTTACCTCAAGGCTACCTCAGTGCCACGTCGGTGCCAATGCGGGCAGAACCCTGCTTCCCTGGGCATGTTTCCCCAGCCACTATCTTGGACAAAAGCCTTTATTAAATCAGGCAAACGTCAACCCCACTGCTAAGTAATAAGTTAACCAGACAACAGGGTTGGACAGATAAAAGTCCCCTTGCGGTAGCATCAGCATGAGAGGGGCCACTAGCCAGGCCCCGGCCCTACTTTTCAGGTGGCCACTGGTCAGAACTCCGTCGGCTGTGCCAGTCCCCCAGACGGCAAATTAAAAACAGCAAATGTACCTCTATTCTTTTTTTATCTTCCTCCCCCCGCCTCCTTTTATCCTTTTTCCTTTCTTTCTTTTTTCTTTTTCTTTTTTGTCAATGCGGAATACAAGGCCACTGCCAAAAACATATCCCACACAATCAAACATCAGATGGTGACTCCTTTCCCACAGCTTGTGTGAGTGAAAACAGTGAAATTATACCCATGTTTTAGCGGCGAATCCCCTGGTGTTGCAGCGGAGACCAGCCCTGCACTGGCTCTTGTTCGCTGTTTTTTGTTCCTCCCTTCGCAGCGTTTTTCGCACTGGACACCATTCAGCCCGCATTCAGCATTGTATGTCACTTCACATATGGTTCATCCGCTCCAAATGTGTGCATGTACCCAGAAAATGCAGCTTTTCATTATGTATTCTCTATGTAACAGAAAAGATTAAGATATAAGCCTGGTGAATGCGGCAGGAATTAGTTGGACAGATGAATAAGGGAAAAATGAATCTAGAATGATGGTGGATTTGGTCTAATGATTGTGGGAGGGCGTTAAGAACTTGCTGGTAGGTTTCAGCCCTTTTAATCCCAGGCTGTGTGTATTTTGGTAGGAGAAACGCTCCCTCAGAACTCCATCTCGAAGGGTACCGTAAGAGACACAGGCACGCACACACGGACACACACAAACCTCTTTAACCTGAGCGGATGAAAGAAAGGCTTCTGTGAGGAGCCCAGGTCCTCAGCCCTAAAAGTCTTCAGACTTGCTGTGGAGGTTCAGAGGATTCGCTATTTCAACACGCAGTTTTTAAAATAAATTAAAAGTGGGAAGCCTTCGTGCCATTGATGACGCTTTCCTTTTGTTTCCATTTTATTTTATTTGTTTAGACTTAAAGAAAGGATCCATGCCCAGAAGGGCAAACTCTCTAAAATGGATTTGATTTTGAACACTCAACAAAAGCCACTGTTCTTAGATGCTTTTCACATCGGCACCCAAATTACCAAAAGAAGAAAAAAAACCAAACTTGTCATTTAAAATGGATAAACTTAAAAAAAATGGATAAACTTGATGCTTTTGGAGACTAACACTAGTCAGTTGAAGTACTGGTTGACACAGTGGAGTCTTCCATCAGCATTTGCAAAAGATGCTTGTGTTTAGTATCATTGTTTTCTGGCTTAATAGGAATCCGAGAGAGAGAAATTTGAGATTTAGGCTTACTTACTTCCTACCACAGTTTCCAGAGACAGAATTTTTCTTCCAGCCAATTTTGATTGAAAATCAAGATTAGCATCACAATAGAGATATTTCAAAAGTGTAAATACAAAAGGCTACAACTTCAGAGACCTCTTGGTCAGATGTGTTGGTCTCTGGCACATCATCTCAGAAGCCACTGGAAAGGGGCTGCTTTCTGAGTCAGCCCGGAGAAGGCTCTGCTCACTGGGAAAATGCACACTGCAGACTCTCGTGGAAACTCATATGTGACTATTCATGTGTGGGAGGGGAGCGGAGTGACACTTCTGCTTTTGAGGACCCTGTTTTACCTAATTTAATTCACAGATATTTTTGGTGGGTGGAAAGAGAGCACCTTAGACCCGTTTGACTAATTCGCATCAAAAATAAGCCTTGTAGAGTTTAACAAAATCAGACAAAAGCTACCTTTTCACGTTGTTGCATAATCTCTCTATTTTTGTATTCCCTTGTATAATTGTGGTCCAAACATTTGAGAAGTTCCTTTACTTGAGTAAAAAAAAATATGCACATGGCCAAGCCACAATTAACCAAGGAGAAGTAGTATCCTTCTTTCTCCCTCTTTTAATTTAAATGACTTCATTTTAATGTTTACCCATGATGTGATCAGTATGTAGTGATTTAGCCGTCAGGTTTATATTATTCTCATAGAAACATTAACAGTTTAAAAGTTTCTTTTCCATAACTAAAAATGCCATTTTCCCCCATTTTTTCCCATTCCTACAATCTCCTCACACACATGTGACAACTATTGTGCAAAGAAAAAAAGAAAAATTTTTTGAGGCTCCAAGTTCTATTTTTCTTAGCCTAGCCCAGGATTTGGACACATGGAAGAGTAAAACATATGCCATCAATTAAAACATCATTCCATTTTCATACCATTTTTAGACAAGTTGGTGCCTTTTAGTAATGCCTTAGGGGAAAAAATGCTGGTGTTTGTCCTGTCTTCTTATTTGATGTGAAACTTAACCCTCCCAGAGCTATTTTCCTCCTGGGCTCTTGGTTGGAAAGTAACGGCGGGTGGGAGCTTATCATTTCAGCACAAGCTGGACTAAACCTAGCAGAGGCTGCTGTCCCTGCTTCCTGGTTTAGTCATTTATTTTCATATGATTCCAGGTGTACCCTTTCCTCTCGGGTCCCTGGAAAGCAGCACAGCGAGGCATAACATCTTTCCTTCAGTCTGGATAACCTGGTATCCTTTTCCACAACGCTTTTCCTTTTTTCCCAGTGGGAAGTGTTTGCATTCGAAACAGTTTACATCTACATAATAAGCACGCACTCTTTTTTTTTTTTTAATCCCAGAAAATTTAGCTGCATTTTAGAATCTCAGCAAACAGGCTGGTGTTGCCAGTAAACAATCTGAGAAAAGTGGTGTTGGCGGAAAACTTAGATCATAATTTGCCTGACAGAACAGAATGGCCAGGGCTTCTTGCTTTGTCCTTGTGTATATTTGGGGTTATTATCAGTGTCGTGGCTTTCTGTGCTAAATACAGGGCTGGACCGTGGAAAATCAAAAAACAAACTGGCATTTGGAAGGGCAATAGCTTTTCTCCAACAAGGGAGGAATCTCCCGTTTGCCTATTATTTCGGACTTACTTCTGCTTCTCTACGTCTTCCAAGGTAACAAATGAAGATGAGTCACCCACCTTCAGCCTTGCCACGTAAGAAAGCAACAGAAGACTTCTCTCCAGGAATTAGAAAAGGAAACCTGTTTGCTTTTCAAGTTTCGAGTCCCTCCCAAAGAGATGAAAGGGAAATTAAAGTGAGTTACCCCTGTGGAATCGCCAAAGTGAAAAACGGGTCGCTTTATCCGTGCTCTTCAGAGCTCTTTAAGGCTTGAAGGTCTGGATTGAAATCTGTGTAATACTTTCATTCACTGAGTCAAGATTTATAGCACTGGTGTTGCGTCCTTGTGGGGAGAGCCTCCAGAAGGCTTTTGGAAATAGAGATTGTCTTGCTTTGAAATGCTTCCTCCGAAGCACATATTTATTTATTTATTTATTTTATTCCCCAAGGAAGATTTTTTTGGGCATCTGATTTAAATTCGCTAAATCCGTTCCCCCGTATAACCGCGTTTCCCCACGTCTAGTCTTTATGTCTCCAATACGGCTGCTTCTTACTGTTGCTCCTGTCCCCAGTGTAACACTTTCAAAAACAGTCACTGGATGATACTTTGCCCTCCCTTCTAAGTCACCTTATTTTTTTTTTTTGACTTTGTCTTTCTTGATCTGGAGAATTTCATCTCCTTATTTTTCTTGATTGGAGTATAGTTGATTTACAATGTTGTGTACGTTTCTGCTGTACAGCAAATTGAATCAGTTATACGTGTACATATATCCACTCTTTTTTAGATTCTTTTCCCATACAGGTCATTACAGAGTATTGAGTAGAGTTCCCTGTGCTATACAGTAGGTCCTTAATCTATACAGTAGTGTGTATATGTCAATCCCAATCTCCCAATTTATCCCTCCCCCACTTTTCCCCCCATAACCATAAGTTTGTTCTCTACATTTGTGACTCGATTTCTGTTTTGTAAATGAGTTCATTTGTACCATCTTTTTAGATTCCACATATAAGCGATATCATATGATATTTGTCTTTCTGTGTGTGTTAGTCACCTTTTTTTTTTAAGCATCACGCTCATCCCTCTATGCCACCCCCAGGGTTTCCATAACAATTCTGAGATAGCCGTATTTAGGACCAGAAATAAAATCTAAGTTTGCTTTCTTCTCAAACATGTTTTAAAATAAAATTGGAGGGAAATCACTTGGAAATAAAGTCAATTTGATATTAAGTTCTTCGCATGAGTGAAACTTTTTATTTCCTCTCTGCTTTGCCCTTGAAAACAGAATGAGAGAAAGAAGTAAAACAGAAGTGAAGAAAGTGGCTCTGTAGGTAGTAAGGTGAAGAAGAAATTTGCATTGGAAAGTTAAGTTCTGACACTTACACTGCTGCAGAGGTATCAAGCCTGATGGTTTCTCCAAGAAAGACTCTTACAGGAACCTCCCAAGTAAAATTTCAGAAATGTGTTTTCCTTTTGCTGACTTTCACTCTTTCTCTGCATCTGAATGTGGTTCAGTTTTAGTGGTTGCTTTTTGCATGTTGGGAAGATTTTACTTTGAAAAAGCCAAAAACTGAAGAGAACGCCTTTCGGCTCATCTTAAACCACAGGGCTGTCCATGCAGGTTTCAGCGCCGGCTGTGTGCTGGGCGGTAAATCCTGGGGAAAGAGCCTAATCCCACACAAGCTCCCACAGCAAGCTCTGTCCCTGGCATTGTGTTTCCTAACCAGCTCGGGTGAATACCATATTGATCCTAAAAACGTGCAGCTTCTTAGCTTACAAGTGCTCCCTTTATGGAGCACGGAGAGCCAAGCCACAGAGCAGGTATTGCGTCTTAGGGCAAAGAAAGGAACAAGTTGAACCCCTCGGACGGATGTTGCCTGGTGTGCGTGCTAATTATTGTCCGTTGGTTTAGTGTCTCTGTCAGCTGTTTTACTGGTGTCTGATTAATCCTACTGGTCACCAGGGGTAAAGCCAGGGTTTCATCTGATCTAGGAACAAAACTTTTCCTCTCTTGGACAGAAGGTGGTCTGTCCAGGTCAGGGTATGGGTCATTGAAAGGGCAGCCTTAGGGAGCCTGCCATCTTCACAGCAACCACTTGTTACAATTAGTTATAAAAAAAAAAAAAAAAGCTAACATGTGGTGAATTGACACTTTTGTGGGTCCCTTAGTCTGGGTGGTGCAATTGTTCTGAAAAACAATGTCAGAATTTTCATTTGAAAGTGGAGAGTACAACCGTATTTCAAGCAGCGAAACCACTGCACTCTGAGCCACTTGGGGGTTTCCTTTCCTTCGGTGTCTAGAACTCTAGTCTCCCGCTCTGTACTAAATCCAAATATATGAAATGAAAATGCAGGAATGAAGAAGTGTTAAATCATGCAAGACAGCGCCAGCACACACTGCCCCAGCCAGCTCCCCAAAGGGCCTGACAAATCATTTGCAGAATTGCAATTGGAAGCAGATTCCCTGAGTCTTGGGAAAGAGCGCCCTTGGGCTCTGGTAGGGAAGTCCAGACTTCCTGCAATGTCCGTTCTGTTCTGGTTCCTTTGCAATGGAGACCCCGATTCGTAGCCTGGCACGTGTCAGCCCAGACAAACAAAACCATATTTAACAGAATTGCTCACAGCCAAGTATGATGTTGTAACTAAGCTCTAGCCAAAGGCTGAAGGTAGAAATGGAGTACAACTTCTGGAAAGTGTCCTTGAAGGGAAGGGGCATTCCCTTCTTTGGTCTCCTTTTTTCCTGCTGACTGGAATGCAGACGGGACGGCTGGATGCCTCACACACTATGAATTTGTGCTAAGGAGGCAAAGCAGCCCCCTATGACCGAGGGAGCAGAGCCATCCCACCAGCTCTGGACACATGAGAGAGAAATAATCTCGGGTCTTTTTCAAGCCACTTTTATTTAGGGCCTTGGTTTCAGACAGATGAACCTAATTCTAACACATGCAGGCACTCAGGGGATTCTCAGTCCTGCCAAGTCCAGATCAAAGTTCTACAAGGTGCATTTCAATCTGACTCTCTGGAAAGGCAAAATGAAAAGATAAAACTGAGGGAATCCAGTCCCAGGTGACAAGCTGGCTGGGTCAGAAAGCTCTGTGAGTCAAGGCTGCCCCTACAGGAAGCCAAATCACTGAGGAATGCTGTTCTCTCAGGTGGATTGTAGTATAGATAAAGAAAATTGATTCTCAACTGTTTTTATTTTCTGCTGGTTTGTGTAGCTCTGTGTGGCTTCTTCAACTGGCTACACAGGCCCTAGAGATACTAGGAAGAGAGATACTTCAAATATATTTGGAGAAAAAGAAGTAAGTAAATAATAAATAATAGAGGCTAGAGGTCTCCAAAAGCAAATGCTGAATGGTGAACATTTTCAGCTTCACTCATTTTCTTTTGTGAGATGGAAAGGATATACATTTAAGAGTTTTGCTTCCAATTTCATGTTTTCTACCACAATTAATGCAAGGCCTGCACTGGTGAAAAGAACACGTATAAACCACTGAATCAATGAGAACTTCCACATGGAACAACAACAATGGACATCCACATGTAAAAGAATGAAACTGGACTCTTACCTCACACCATACACAAAATTTAATTCAAAATGGATCACAAATCTAAATATAAGAGTTAAACTATAAAACTCTTGGAAGAAAATATTGGAGTAAATATTTGTGACCTCGGATTAGACAATGACTTCTCAGACATGACACCAAAAGCACAAACAAACAGAGGAAAAAATAGGTATGTTGGACTACATCAAAATTTAAAAGTGTCATGCTACGGATAATGCCTTCAAGAAAGTGAAAAGACAACACACAGATGGGGAGAAAATATTTGCAAATCATATATCTGATAAGGGAAGTATCCGAATGCATAAAGAACTCTTATAACTCAATAATAAAAGACCCCATTAAAAGAGGACAAAGGATTTGAATAGACGTTTCTCCAAAGAATATATACAAATGGCCAATAAGCACAAAAAAGGATGCTCAATATTATTGTCCACGAAGGAAATGCAAATCAGAACTACAGTGAGGAATTTCCTGGTGGCGCAGTGGTTGTGAGTCCGCCTGCCGATGCAGGGGGCGCGGGTTCGTGCCCCGGTCCGAGAGGATCCCACGTGCTGCGGAGCGGCTGGGCCCGTGGGCCGTGGCCGCTGGGCCTGCGCGTCCGGAGCCTGTGCTCCGCGGCGGGAGAGGCCGCAGCGGTGAGAGGCCCGCGTACCGCAAAAAAAAAAAAAAAACAAAAAAAAACTACAGTGAGATTCTGCCTCATACCCACGAGGATGTGTTAGAATAAAAAAGATATGTAATTACAGGTGCTTTCCTCAAAAGCTTAAGGATAGAGGTCTAGATGACCCAATAATTCCACTTCTTGGTATCTATCTAAGAAAAACGAAACATAACATGCAAACAAAAACATATACATGAAAGTTCACGGCAGCATTGTTCATATTAGCTAAAAAGTGGAGACAACCAAAATGTTCATCAACTAAAGAAGGGGTAAATAAGAGTAGCATATACATACAACAGAATATTATTCAGCAATAAAAAGGAACATGGTACTGAAACATACTCCAGCACGGGAGAATCCTGAAACCATTATGCTAAATGTAAGAAGCCAGTCACAACAGACCACACGTTGTACGATTCCATTTTTATGAGCTGTTCAGAATAGGCAAGGAAATAGATTAGTGGTTGCCAGGTGTTGGCGGGAAGTGGGAATGGGGAGTGACTGCCAAGGGATATGGGATTTCTTTTTTCTAAACTTAGTTTGAAGTGATGGTTATCCAATTCTGTAACTATAGTAAAACCATTGAATTGTCTACTTTAAATGAAGGAGGTTTTTTTTTTTAATTTTTTTTGTTTTTTGTTTTTTTTGCGGTACGCGGGCCTCTCACCGCTGTGGCCTCTCCCGCCGCGGAGCACAGGCTCCGGACGCGCAGGCTCAGCGGCCACGGCTCACGGGCCCAGCCGCTCCGTGGCACGTGGGATCTTCCCGGACCAGGGCACAAACCCGTGTCCCCTGCATCGGCAGGCGGACTCTCAACCATTGCGCCACCAGGGAAACCCCTTAAATGAGGGAGTTTTATAGCGTGCAAATTATTATCTCAATAAAGATGTTTCTTGTTTGGCGTTTAGCTGACATGTGATATTTATTTGTGAGTTTTCATTACCAAAATATTTTCAGTATTATGTTATTTCCTTTTAATTCAACGATCAAAAATTTATAAAATAAATTAATTAAAATACTTTTGGTAAAAACATAAAGATGTTTTTGAAAAAGGGAAGTAGGTTTGACCCAGCAACCAAAATGAAATGGGCCCGAGAGCAAAGCGTCTTCACCCACGACCTGGGTTTTTCTCCAGGGCTCTTGTTGCTAACTGCCTCAGCTCCCGGGTGTGCATCCAAAGAGCCTGCCGGCCGTCTGCACTCGGTGCCCGAGCCTTCCTGCCTGGACTGGACCTCCATGGACTCTGACTCACGTCCTACCCAGTCTGCACACTCTGTCAGCCCCCGTCTGCTTAGCTAGTGCCTGACCCCGCTGTTTCCCGGCCAACCCCTCTCTCACTGTGTCTATTCCGGATGGAACTACTCTGCATCTACAGAGTAATAGTTGTCATGTATTCTATTATTACCTCGATTGGACAGATATGGAAAATGAGGTCCAAGAGATGACCAAGTTCACACAGGCAGAGAAGAAGGATTCGAATCAAACTCAAGAGACAGCCATGTACCACTTTACCTCAGCTGGTACCTGCTGACAGTCGGTGGATGGAGGCCAAGATCATGACCTCTAGGTCTTGTCTCCTGGGACAACGTCACACTGCTGCAGAAGCACTGGACTCTTCAGGTCCTTCCCCTTGGGGATCTCCTAGAATCCCTTTTTCTCATTTTTCCACTCTTCCCCCCGCGATTGCTTTGCTTCCCCTGGACTGCGCCTGTGGCCTCCCTTGGCTACTGGAGCCCCACCTTGTTCGAAGATGTAGAGCTGAAGTGCCTGGGCGTTTATATTCCCCCAACGAGGCGCTTATTGTCTAACTGGTGATTGTGACTAAGCCCCAGCTTCCCTGCCTCTACTGGGTGTCACTGACGCTGAGGTGTAACTGACACTCCACAGTCTCCTGCAGAAGCAGGTGGAAACCGCCTCTGAACAATTTTGCCTGAGATGACATCTCTGCCTTGTTTCCTCCCTTAACTTCCTCACCTCCTTACTGATTTCCTTGATTTATCGAGGATTTTCCTTCATTTATCAAGGATTTTTGTTTTTGTTTTGCGGTACGCGGGCCTCTCACTGCCGTGGCCTCTCCCGTTGCGGAGCACAGGCTCCGGACACGCAGGCTCAATGGCCATGGCTCACGGGCCCAGCCGCTCCGCGGCATGTGGGATCTTCCCAGACCGGGGCACGAACCCGTGTCCCCTGCATCGGCAGGCGGACTCTCAACCACTGCGCCACCAGGGAAGCCCTATCAAGGATTTTTATCCTTGATAAATCACTTACACGTGAACCTTTGTTTCTGGGTCTCCTGGGAAACCTAGCCTAGGCCAGAACATAGGTCAAGCACTGAACACAGCCCAGAGCACGTACGTAGTATGTGCTCATTAAACAGCCCCTGTTATGGCTTTGCTGTTCTAGTGACCAAAGCTTCTGAAGGATACGCTTCTCTTCTCCTACTCGCCCCTCAGTTTTAGCACTAATTCTTGAATTACGAGAAAGAGGTGGGGAGAACACAACACTAGAGATCGGGGTCAATCTTGGGTCCCACCCCCTTTTGCTTCTCTTAAGAGCTGCCCAGCACTTATATCAGATAATCCCTGCTCCCATCATGCAAAAATGTTCACAGCTGGCCTTGAAGGTGCCACGTGCCATTAAAACAGATTTTTAAGTCTTGAGAGGAGAAGTTGGAGGATTTAGTCCTCTAAGAATCCAGCTTCCAATCTTTCCCAGCCCTGCCCCCTAAAAATAAAAATAAAATATTTATTGAGAGTTTAATATGTAAGCTTAGAAAACCTCTTGTAATAAAATAAAAATATCAAACATTTGTATAGTCCTTGTCAACACTAAGGTGTGAAATATATTAATTCATTTAATCTTCTCAACAACCCTGTGGAGCACGCTCTGTCATCACCATCATCCCCATTTTTACAAATGAAGTAACAAGGTCAGAGACATTAAGTAACTTGCCCAAGTTCACCCAGGCAGAAAGCGGTGGAGCTGGGGTTTGAACTTGGTTAGTGTGGCTCTGGAGTCTCTGTTCTTAACTGTGAGGCTATCCCACCTCCCCATAATGTAAGGGATGGAGTGGTCTTATGAGTAGGCAAAACGAGCAGTCCCAGCCTTATCCTCTGAGGGCCCGCTACGTGCAGAAGTCCAGTTGTCCGAAAGGACCCCCATTACCGTGCGCGAGCACACATACACACTCACTCATGCGGGTTTCTACCAGGACCCGGGATTACTCCTCTCTGGTTAAGCTTCTCGGTCTCTGATAGTGCTGCTATTACTAGGTAAACCCACACAGAACAACTCTTACCTGCTGATGCCCCCAGACATACTCATTTTATTGTATTATCCAGCAATTCTCCAACAAAACTCTGTCCAATCTTTTCTAGACAGTCTCTACTTTGTTGAAGGTGGAAAGGATGCTGTGGGCATCTGTGTGTCTCACAGCACCTCAAACTCCCTCCTACAGAGGAGCTTGGAAAGCTTTTGGAGGATGTATGGGTGAAGGAGAAGGGAAAGAACCACTAAGTGGTTTCCAAACTGTGTTCCGAGGAACTTGGGTGGGGGGTTCCCTGGAGGTACTACAAGGTCCAGCACTGTGGGATCAAGAGAAGGGCGATGCCGGGGTGGGGGTGTCCTTTTCCCCACCCTCTCCTGCCTCCAGACTCCTCACTCACTCGCTTCCCACTTCAACCAGAGAAGCTCTGTCTCCGTGTTTTGTATATTTTTAAATAAGTCTGCTGTTCAAACAGCCTTTGAAATCCCCTTTTCAAGGAGGGGTTCGGGAACTCCCCTCCCTGCAACCACTGTTCAGCCTGCAGCAGGTGAGCTGACTCAGCCAGAGGCATCCCCATCTCACGTCCCACCCTCTGATGACGTCTGACGCGCAGGCCACGGTCCCTCCTGGAGGGTCTGTCTCTGTTACGCTCTCCTAGTCAGATGCCAAGCCAGCTTGCAATTAACCAGGGGTGACTGTGTCTGGTTTTAGGTCATGCAGGTATGGTAGCTGTCACCGGGTCACTTTCCTGCATCCCGCACGCTAGCCTCACTCCCAGGGTGGGATGGGAAACCCGCGGAGGCAGTCTGTGCTTTCATAAGCCCTGCCATGATTCTCCAGCTCACTGGCTTTGGAGAACCTCTGCTGTGGGTAATTGAATCAGCAGTGCCCTTTCAGTTCTCTGTATCCCGCTGTGAGTCAGTAACCAAGTGGGTCCTGTGTCTCGAATTGAAAAGGGTTCAGGCAGGGCCCATTATGAACACATTGATTCACAAATTATGATTTGAGGAACTTGCTCAGACCAAATGAAGGTGTTTGAAAACCAGAACCCATGTGTTTCCCACTCCAGAAAAACCCTCAGAGCCTTCTTGTATGTAGGTCTTTCAAGAAAGAAAACATCAGACAGGTTTCCTTTTTGTTCTACAAAAAAGTCAGTAATCCTGGGAACACTGAATAGCCCTGTGATGTCTTGGGGTCCAAAACCAGCCAAACAGGATGGAATCAGAGTCATCGGGCTTCGGAAAATGTCCCACTTTCCAGGTACCGGTAGGATGCTCTAATTGTGTGATTCTTGGACAGGCTTCTTCCTTTTTAAAGTAAATCATTTGTTTTCACTGACTGATGGAGAGACTGAAAGATTATGTGAAGCTGGTCAGGTACTGTGGGCTTTGGAAAATGCTGAGTAGGGAATAATTAATTACTGGAGAAGGTTGCTCTATATTGTATGTCTCAGAACCTGAAAATTTATCAAGCCTGTGACTTCCCACCCTCTGTGAAGCACTTGGCACCCAAAGTACGCCATGCCTTTAATTTTCTGCGACTAGCGTTCTAAACACAAAGCAAGGCTTGCGAGACGCTCTATTTGGTTATCGTTTTCCTTTTGCACTGTCTGCTTACAAACCCTTTGACTTTTTTTTTGATGGACATGCACGCTTTCCTAAAGAGTGCAGTAATAACCCTACCTTTCCACCTGCCTGTCATTTCCGTGAAAACATACTAGTACTTGTGTGCATGATAGAAGGAAATCACTTTCAGAAAGACATCCGACCCTAAGCTTTGAATCACGTTATTTTTATACGCGAACAAAGAACAAATGCATTTCTCGATTATGAAACCCATCTGTGAGGTGCCTTTCAAAGGATGCAGTTGTGTAGCCAGACACTGGATCAAATTCTTCAATCATCTTGAAACGGCAGTTGCCCCTGGCCCGCTGCACGTTTCCTTGTGCAATACAATAGCATTGTACGCTTCGCTTTTTAAGTTAAACACGTTTTCCATTTATTCCAACTGGCAACAAAGTGATTCTGAAACACTGAGGGTGGCAACAAACAGTGGTAACCGCCCCTTGGGAAGGATCGTCACCAATCAACTTGAACATTCCAGCCGCTGCCTAGCTGGAGTCGGTTTTCCCTGCCTGGAGCCATTACCCCTTCCTCTTGGGAAGCATTCGCTGGACACATGGTTAGCACAGCATGGAGTCGGTCCTATTCTCAGGACTCCATAGCTGTAATGGCAAGAAGCTGGCAGAGACTTCGGAAGCCATCTGTTGTAGATTGAATTATGTCCCTCCAAAGGATGCTGAGGGGTAACCCCCAGTACCTGGGAATGTGACCTTACTTGGAAATAGGGTCTTTGCAGATGATCAAGTTAAGATGAGGTTCGAGGTGAGTAGTGTCCTTATAAAAAGGGGACATTTGGATACAGGACAGACGCATACAGAGAGAACGTCAGTGTGAGGATGATGGCAGATACCAAGGTGAGGCTCCTACAAGATTGCCAGAAAACCACCAGAAGCTAGAAGAGAGGCTGGGGACAGCTTCTCCCTCACAGCCTCAGAAGGAACCAACCCTGCTAACATCTTGATCTTGGACTTCTAGCCTCCAGAATTGTGAGAGAATACATTTCTGTTGTTTAAACCACCCAGTCTGGGGTACTTTGTTACAGCAACCCTGGGAAATTAGTCCACCATCCAATCCACCCATGTCTACAGATGAGCCTCTGAGTCCCAAGGGTCCCATAGAAATAAGCAGTAAGGGTAAAACTGAGCCTTCTTAGATCCTGAGCTGCAGTCAGTGATCTTTCCATTACTGTACCATCAATCTCACTGTCAGGGAAATAATCCTAGTCCTTGCATTGAGAGATCATTGTAGCATCACTTTCCAAGGCTTCTTTTTAAATTAAAATCTCCCTCTCTAGCACCAAGGGGCTGAGAATATGAAAGTGCCCGAGATTCAGCCCCTCAGCCAGCAGGTTTCACTGTGGTTTCTTTAGCTTTGATGTCAGGAAGTTTTGCTGAGCCACTTTGGGCAGAAGAATGGGAGGACCCAACGTTGGTCAGTGAAGTGACTGAGATGAAAGGGGCAGGGCTGAATCTCTAGCTTCTTCCCCAGCACCTGGGATTCGCCATCTAAAGACACACGGGAGCACCTTGGCGGGCACCTGATCACCTCTTCCTCTCTTGAGCGCCATCTGGTGTTCTGAGGTAATGACAACAGAATTCATTCACCGAGTCCAAAGGGGTCTGTCTGCAGTCACTCGCAGTTTCTTCGTTTAGAAAGCTGGAGGAGTTCTTTGGGGGAACTCATTTGCTGAGTTTAGCATCTTCCAACTCTCCAAGGACAACAGAGGTAGCAATTCTGAACTCAGATCTTAGTTTACTTTCTTACTGTTCCCAGCGCTCCTTCTAACCTCGAATGTTGCTACCGGATGTACGAAGCCTGTCCACGTTGCACTGACTTTTCCCCCACCCGCACATCAAGCCATGCCAAGAAAAACGAATGTGACTCTGACTCCACCGTCTTGGGCCCATTGGGAGAGTTGGGTTAGTCTCTAAGGCAGCTTCTGAACCTTGGCACTGGTGACATTTTGTCCTGGTCATCCTTGCTGTGGAGGTGTCCTGTATCTTGTCGCTGTATAGCAGCACCCCTGGCCTCCACCCACTAAATGCCACTAGCATTTCCTCCCCAACATGTGACGACCAAAGACGTTTCCAGGTATTGTCGAATGTACATTGGGGGTACATGCTCGTGTGTTTTTAATTTTTCTGGGAACTGGATACAAGATAGACACACTGTGTCTATTCTGCAATGTCTGGTTGCTTCTTTCAGAGAACCACTGCACTCCTGGATGCTACCCAGATGCAAACAAGACTCAGTGACACATGGCGATTGCAAAATGGAGGAAGACTCTTCACAGCTGGGCCAGGACCATTCGCCACAGAGCACAGCCTTTGACAGCTGCACCATCATCCCTTGACCGTCTGTACCGCCTGATGGCAAAATCTCTCAGCCAGCCCATCTCAGTGGTGTGGCTGCTGCCTCAGGGATTCTCACCTCCCTGTATTCATGCTCTGTAGTGTCCTCCCATATGAATCAGGCTGACATGTGTAACCCGTAGGATATTTCAGCGTGACATCTGTGGCCAGGTCATAAAAGTTTTTGCAGCGTCTGCCTTACTCCCACTTGGGTCACCATCTCTCGGGGGGGAGCCAGCTGCCGTACTCTGAGGACACTCAAGTAGCTTGTGGACAGCCCACAAGGGAGGAACTGAGACCTCCCACCAACCACCAGCATCATTTGCCAGGCATGTGAGGGGCCACCTTGGAAGCAGGTCCTCCAGCCCTAACCTAGTCTTCAGATGACTGCAACCCCGGTTGACATCTCGGCTGCAATCAGGTGAGAGGTTCCTGAGCTAGAACCAGCCAGCTAAGCTGCTCCTGAATTCCTGGTGCACTGGAACTGTGAGGCGAGGAGTGTTTGTCATCATTTTAAGCTGCTAAGTTTTAGGGTGTTTTGTTACGCAGCAATGGGTAACTAATACAGTGGGTCTTCCCCACAACCCCATAAGGCAGGTAGGACAGAGTTTACGATTGAGAAAATACCCCTCATGGCTGGAACCTGATGGGTCCTTTCCAATCTAAAGGACTTCAGTGGAGCAGAATCCCTTCACTAAGAGGCTGTGGGGTTTCAGGGCCCCAAGCAACAAGCTTTTCTCTGAATTCTAAGTAAGTGGCCAACTGCAACTTCTGAGCTGAAGAAGCTGCACCCGGGCCCATCAGAGAAGCTTGGCCTACAGCCTAGTAATTATGTTAATGATTCAGAGGCACATTGTGAGGGTCATGACCAATGCATGCTGTATCTCCACTGAGGTTCTTCAAGGGAGAACAGCGGTACCTGCAGCAGGAGACCTTTCAAGGGAGACTTGTTTGCTGCCTGGAAGGTGGAAAGCACGGATCCCACTACCGGGCCTGTGGTGGATCCACCTCTGTGCTGGGGTGAACCCGATGCTCGTAGGAGGCTTAAAAGGCCAGCAGAGGCCGCCATGAGTTCTGGATGTCCCTCCACAGGCTACAGACCATACCAGTCATGGGGGAGGGGACATGGCTGTGAAATTGTCTTAAATAAATGGTCCTTCACATATGAAAATTATTCTTGATCAGGAGCTATGCCTTGTGAGCACTTTCTCTCCTGAACTGATTCTCCAACTAGACTATACCTTAGAATCATCTCGGAAATCTGTCAAAAATGCCGATTTCAGGTGCCCACCTCAAGTGGCTCTTAGCCAAGCCCAGAAAGGCAGTTCTTGTTTTTTCAAACCGCTCCCAAGATTTTTCACGGCTGGGCCAGGACCATTCGCCACAGAGCACAGCCTTTGACAGCTGCACCATCATCCCTTGACCGTCTGTACGGCCTGATGGCAAAATCTCTCACCCAGCCCATCTCAGTGGTGTGGCTGCTTATTTGAAAACAAGTTTGGAAACCAAATCTGGGCCCAAGATGGGCTACTTAGGAGCTATCTACCTTTGGGCCAGTTATTGAACCTGGCTAAGCCTTGCTTTCCCCTTCTGTAAAATGGGGGCTCTATTAGTTTGCTAAGGTTGCCATAATAAAATACCGCAGACTGAATGACTTAAACCACAGAAATTTATTTTCCGACAGTCCTGGAAGCCAGGAGTCCAAGATCAAGGTGTCGGCAGGGTTAGTTTCTGCTGAGGCCTCCCGCCTTGGATTATAGCTACCTGCCTTCTCCCTGTGTCCTCATGGTCTCCCCTGTGCATGTGTCTGTGTCCTAGTTTCCTTTTCCTATGAGGAAACTAGTCATATTGGATTAGGGCCCACCCCAATAATCTCATTTTAACTTAATTACCTCTTTAAAGGCCCTATGTCCAAATACAGGCCCATTCTGAGGTCCCGGGGGTTTAGGACTTCAACAGAGGAATTTGGGGAGGCCCACAATTCAGCCCTTAATGGAGGTAATATGGTCATCGTGAGGATTAATAAGATGAGACACGTGACGCTTAGGGTGTTGGATGAGATCAGAAGTTGCAAACCCTTACTTTCCATTCCCTCCAACTTTGGTGGCACTAAGTGGAAAAAGTGCCTTTAAGAAGTGGGTGACATACAGGAAGTCTGGACTTTTCTTTCAGGCAATAATCCCCTTAAAACATCTGGTCTGCCCCACCCCACCCCCTTCAAGAGCTGGTGCAAATCCCCCCACGCGGGAGCCGGTGGCGCTGGAATCCGAGCAGCTGCAGAGGCCACAGGCCTGGTTTCCCGGAATCTGAGCTTAGCACTTAAGACTGAGTTTCTTTTCAAAAGAGCTGAGGGCTCAAGCACTTTGTCGCACCTAATCCTTTTTCAGAAGGAAGCAGGCGCGTTCACATAGCCACAGAGTTCTCCCTGTGGGCCTGCAAAGGGGTCTGGATTTTTACACCATCCTCACCCATTTCCTTGCAAGACTGGAGACTAGAAGCAAGGCCAGCAAACCCACACATGGGATCACCTGACTGGGGCAAAGAAGAGGGGCCACAGAGCCTACGTGAGTACCTGCTGTGGGCTGGTACTGAGAGGTCTGAGAGGTCACGGCAAGGGTTCAGCCCACCGGACACCATGAGGAAACCTAGCATTCCCAAGGCCCAGTGCTGCAGAAGCTGGGCAGACCACGAGTCCCTTCACTTCTTTATTACTGATAAGGGTGTGAAGGTGGAAGGAAGTGGGATCTGGGGAGTCCCCAAAGCAGGCAAAAGCGAAATGCTACAACCACAAACACAAGCACCTTGAGCGTGGTCACCTCGGGTGGAATGAACAGCACCCTCTTGTCCACAGCCCGTGCCACAGGGCCTGGAGTCTCCTTTAACAGGATGCTGCCCTGAGAGATGGGTGGATGGGATGGAACCTGGGTGTGAGGTTGGCGATCTGGGGAAGGAACATTCCGTCTCCAGGTCTCTGGTTCTTCAACTGGTTGGATCAATTACCTCTAATACTCTTCCAGCTCTAATGTTTTATGGTTCCACCCACACCCAGACCAACTAGGCTTTACTTTTCTGGTTCAGCCCAGGTAGAATCAAGCATTGGGTGTGGAAGGGGACAGTCACTTTTTTTCTAATTGAAATATAGTTGATTTATAATGTTTCAGGTGTACAGTAAGGTGATTCAGTTATACATATATATGTATGTCTATTCTTTTTCAGGTTCTTTTCCATTATAGTTTATTACAAGATATTGAATATAGTTCCCTGTACTACACAGTAGGACCTTGTTGTTTACCTGTTTTATATATCGTAGTTTGTATCTGACAATCCCAATTCCTAATTTATCCCTCCCCTGCCGCTTTTCCCTTTGGTAACTGTCAGTTTTCTATGTCTGTGAGTCTGTTCCTGTTTTGTTAGATTCCACATATAAGGGATCTCAGATTCATCTGGCACAGAGTTGATCCCCAACAACTCCCTGGGGGATCATTGCCTAATGAAACGAGTCTACCCCAAATTTCCTCTTGCAATTAAATTCCTGACAAAGCACACAATTTACAATCATTTCTGAGTGAGATTAATTTTTCTAGGACAGTTTCTAAAATAGGATTTTAGGAAAACACCCTCTAAGAAAGGCTTATATCCGAGAAAATACTTGACTTTTTTCTTTCCAGTTTATTTTTCTAAGAGTCTAGCTAGACTAATTAATTGTGTATTTGTCAATTCTTTATAGAGCGCCTGGTCTGTGTGCTACTCTACGCAGAGCGCTTGGGCACCCTGGTGATCAAGGCAAGCATGCCTGTGCCCACCTGGAACCCAGAGGCCATTGCATCCCCCGATACTGCCTCGGAGCCCAGGACCGGAGGAACCACGTGGAATGAGCTGACCCAGGCAAACTTGGTGCCGGCACAGACAACAGTCCCTGAGCTCGGTTCTTCAAGGGTTTACCTTCCCTTGGGGAAGTACCAGATAAATACAGGAAGCTCAGTTAAATTTGAATTTTGGACAATGAATAATTTTTTAGAGAAGTGTGTTCCAAATATTGCCCTGAGAACTAGGTACGATTATCATTCTACCTATTTTATGAATGAGGAAACCAAGGCACAGAGAGGTTAAGGGACTTGCCCAAGGTTACACAGCTGTGATGTCACAGCATGGAGATTTAAACGCAGGCAGAGCAGCACCAGAGTTGTTCCCTTGTACCCCACTCGAGCAGCCTGGCAGCATGGAGGTGGGTGTGATCTCCCAGCACCAGTGAGTTGATCCAGACTGAGGAGTCTCCAGAAAAACCTGCCCTGTTCCCTGCTCTGGGCCTTTTATCTCTTCCTTTTATTTCAAATTTATTGTAATTTGGTTTTTTAAAATCAAAGTTATAAATTCACAGAATTTAGAGAGTCAGGTAGGTTTGAAAAGCTTATAATAAAATGGAGTTCCTCAACTCTCCATTTCCCCTCTACCATTTCCTAATCCGAGGCAATCACTTTCATTTTAATAGATTCTTTTGATATTTACATCCTATATATCTGTAATAACATGATTTTATTGCTATTTCTTGGTTTTTTGGTTTTAGGTATTGCCTACTAACTTCCTCTACAGAAGAAAAGGATTTTACTCTTTCGCATAGAGCACACGTACACACACATGCACACACGTGTGCACGTGCACACACACACACAGGTGCCTTTCCTCCATTCTCCCTCTACAGTTTCACTGAAATTTTGGAGACTGATACTAAGTGTTTACATTATTATAATTCTGTAAATGCTGTGAATAGTGGAACCCTAAATATTATGTTTCTTTTTGTATTCCTCAACAACTTATGCTTTTCCTGAAGTTAACAATTGTCTTATATTTTTTATCAGTTTTAATAATTTATCACGAAACTCTTTTCAATGTGTTCACACACTAATTCTGTCTTTTTGAAGAAGTCTCCTCCAGAACCTTCTGGATTGGTTACCCTCTACGTCTCTTCCAGAAACTTCTGGATTGGTTACCCTCTACGTCTACTAGCAGCTGTTGTATTAGAGGTAACTTTACCTCTCTTTTGTGATGGAACCCCCGTTTCCCAGACCCCACATCTTCCTTTTTTTAAATTTAAAAAAATTTTAATCCCTTTAAAGTAAAAATATCTCCAGCAGCTTCCTCAATAAGGCCTTGCATATCTGAAAACATATTTATTATACCCTCATTTTTAATGAATAGTTTTGCTGGGTATAGAATTCTACCTTTGGAAATACTTTTCTTCAGGATGTTGAAACATTTATCCATTGTTTTCTATAATATTGTTGTTGAGAAGTCCAAAGCCATTCTGATTCTTGACACTTTGCATAAAACATGTTTTCTTTTTTCTTCCTGGAAACGCTTAGTATCTTCTCTCTGTCCCAGTGTGATGAAATTGCATGATGATATGTCTTGGTGAATCAGTTTTCATCCATGCTGCTGGGTATAATTGGGAAATTTAGGCTCTTGATGTCTGGGAAGTTTTCATGAATTATTTCTTTGGGAATTTTCTCTCATTGTCTCTGGATCTGCTTTCCAAATTTGGGTTTAGACATTCTGGCGTCGTCCTATAATTGCATTACTTCTCTCTATTTTTTCTTTGTGTTTTTGCTACGCATTCTGATTGCTCTCCTTGCCTTTTTCATTTCTGCTCTTTCCAAGCGCTTTTGTTTTTTCTCTGAATTTTTTTTAAAAGTAGAATCCTAGGGGCTTCCCTGGTGGTGCAGTGGTTGAGAGTCCACCTGCTGATGCAGGGGACACGGGTTCGTGCCCCGGTCTGGGAAGATCCCACATGCCGTGGAGCGGCTGGGCCCGTGAGCCATGGCCGCTGAGCCTGCGCGTCCGGAACCTGTGCTCCACAACGGGAGACACCCGTGTATTGCAAAAAAAAAAAAAATTAGAGTCCTATTTTTTTCTAGTTTTATTGAGATTGAATTGATATATATCACTATATAAGTTTAAGGTATATAGCATAATAGAATCTTATTCTTATTTCATGAATACAACATTTTCTTCTTGCTCTCTGAGAATATTAATAATGACTTTAAAACTTTTTCTTCTCCCTATGTAACTTCTATAGCTTCTGTTGCCTCCAAATGACTCCCCCTCCTCTTTGGTTCTGCCTTTTCTGTTAGAGCCCATTCTCAAATGTCAGTTGATGCTTAAGTGTCTCTCTATATTTACAAATGGGACGCTAAGAGCTGATGGTAAGTTCTGTGCACGTGCCTAGGGTTGGCAACTATGGGATTCAGTAGGGTGATCTTCTTGGGTCATTTTCCTGGGGAACCCTGGGTATCACTATTTTTAAGTCTTTTCTCTTGCATTTTTAGAAGAACTGTAGTGAAAGCTCTTACTATCTCTCATGTGAAAGCTATAGTCCTTACTAGTATTTTTCTGGAAACAAGATGGAGAAACTGGCTGGAGATGTCAACATTCAGAATGTGAACATTTGTCTGGCCTGGTTTTGCAGAATAGGAAAGGAAGGTAGGAGATCTAACCACTTCTCAAAAGGACTGTTAATCAGTCATCCTGCTTGTAGAGTCACCTTTATTCCCACTTGCATTCATCCCTAATGCCACCAACTCCTGAGCAGTTGGGTTGCTTTTGGCTTCCCCACTTGGTGGCTGTGATTCAGCTTTCTCGGTTCTGTTACATCAGTTACCGAACATACATTTACTTTCCAGCTTCCAAAGTTTATTGCTATTATCGCACTCTTGTTCTCTTCATCCTGTAGGTTTGTGTGTTCTCCAAAATACCTCCTCTGCTGTTGCTGTAGTGGGGTTTCAGGAGGGACTGGAGAATAACCCTTGCATTCAACTTGCCATCTTTGAATAGAGGTTCCCCCAATCTCCTCTCAGTGGCCTTGGCTTTGGAACCTTTCCTGTCTTTATCATAGCACCAATCAAGTAAGGAAACAAAAGCCCGTTCCAGTATCCATTGCCATCTGATTGACTTTGCTTTAACATATGAACAGAAGTTTGTTTCTCTACTTCTCCACTTGTGCTTGTTAGAGCACCTAACACAATAGAGAAGAGAGAAAAAAAAATCTAAAAGTAGACTTAAGTAGTTCTCCCCATTTTCTGGAAAACAATTGTCTAAAGGTCCAAGAGATCTTGATCTGTGTGATCTTGAGGCACATGCACTGCCTCCTGGTGGACAAGCTGGTACTGCTTTTCAGGTTCTCTCCATGCTTTCCAAGATGATGATGTGAGGTCAAGATACTACTGTCAGAGGAGGTGAGATTTGAACTCAGACCAGAAGAGAAGAGGGGAAAATATGTTCTAAATTTAAACTTCTTTTTCATTTCTTATCAGTCAGTGTGTCCAGACCAGCATCAATCAGTACCCCCACTGTCTGTGGCCTTGTAACCATCACTGGGGATTTAGCATTATGGTGGGAAAACTATTTTCTTGACTTCTAGGCTGTCTCTACCCTGTACAAAGGGAAAGTACAGGTTTTAAGAAAGAAGACATGTCATCCACATGAAACTCACCTCCAGTCATTTCACCCCATGATCTTCTGCAGCTGTGCTGTCCCATGTGGTAGCCACTAGCCATGTGTGAGTGTTTAAAGGTCAATCTATTAAAATTAGAAATTCAGTTTCTCAGTCACTCTAGCCACATTTCAGGTGCTTGATAGCCACATGTGACTACCATATCAGACAGCACAGATGGAAAACATTTCCATTGTTCCAGAAAGTTCTATTGGACAGCACTGACCCAGAGCTCCTACTGGTACCTGGACGATTCTCACAGAATCTACCACAATCTCACCCATGTTCCTACAAGTCTTTGTTCCCACCTCTGCCGCCACATCTACTACAATCCGACTCGAAATGGAGTTAGTTAGATAATACGCCTGTCTCTCCCACTTGACCATAATAAGCTTATGAGGGCTGGGACCAAGCTTGTGCCATCTGCTATTATTCCCAACCCCCAGAGTAGAAACAGGCAAAGCGAAGTTCCTGAATAAATGGTAGTTGAATGAGTGGCTTGATTATAAACTTCCTGAGGGCAGGAATGAAATGTTCCCATTTTTGTGTTCCCCACAGTTCCTTGAGCAGAGGAGGAACCTTAGTAAATGTTTGCTGGATTCTTGCATGCTCTGGGCACTGTCAGCCTGAGGATGGACTTAGCACCCACTAAGACAAAAAGCTGGACTGCTGTGCTCCCCAAACTCACCAGACTCCCCCTCACCTCTGTCCTTACACATAATGTCTCCTGAGGCTTTGCCACAACCCACCTACTTTCTCGTTGCTTCCCCATGAGGTCTGGTCACCATCACCCCTACACACCTTACACACACACACAGACACACTCACACACACAGACACACGCACACACATGCATGCCCTCCATGGTGTTCTTTGACATCCTTTCCCCTCCCTCCTCGCACCTGGTAGAGTGGTCTCAAAATTGGGGTGTGTTCATCCCCAGGAGTTGCCCACTATGATCTTCTGGAGTATAGAGAGAAAATGTTTGGACTTCTGTTTGGGGGTTTTATCTAATACGCATATCTAATATGCAACTATTAGATAAAATGCAAATTTTATCTAATATGCAAATATGCATATTTTATCTAATATGCAAATATGTCGTCCTGCCTCAATGTTGGGCACCCGCGCCTTTGGCAGTGAAAGTGCAAAGTCCTAACCACTGGACCACCAGGGAATTCCCTGTTTGGGTTTTTTTTTTAAATCTCATCATTTAAAATTGTCTTGTTTGGGGAATTCCCTGGTGGTCCAGAGGTTAGGGCTTGGCACCCTCACTGGTGGGGCCCTGGGTTCAATCCCTGGTCAGGGAGCTAAGACCCTACAAGCCACGTGGTGTGAAAAAGAAAAAAAAAAGAAAAACTATCTTGTTCTGCTGTATGTTTTAATATTTTAATAATATATTAGTATAGTAATAGATGCTTATTTATAAATTAAATACACATATTTGAGGTGTACTCTAACTTATTTTTATTGATAGGAGTATGTGTGAAAAAGGCATTGCCCTGGAATACCTCCTGCCCTTCCACTTCCTGGTCCTGCTTGTGTCTGAGGAGTGAGCAGAAGCCCTACCCGCTGCATCCTCTCAGTCTACTCAGGCCCAGCTGATTTTCAAGGAATTGACATAGAGCCTTACAAACTGCTGGTGTCTTCCAGTTTTGAATTCTTAGTGTATCTTCAGGGAACACACTGCACTTTGTTCTTGAATTTGGATTATTTTCAGTTACTGTACTAGCTTTGTCTTTCCAACCAAATGGTCAATTCCATGAGCATCTTACAGTTATTTTGTACTAAAGACCCTCTTAGACCGGAAGGGCAGAGAGAACACCCAATCTAATTGCATTTTATATATAGGGGAGATAAATAGAGTCAGGGAGGTAAAGTGACCTACTCCTAGGCGAGAGCCTTGCCAGCCCCCATCATAGATTGGGACCATAAATTTGCGCAGAGGAAGTTCAACAAACATGGAAAGGACTGTGCTTCCAAGATCCCTGCTCCAGCTCACAAAAGCAAACCCGACAGCCACGGTTAGGAGTTTTCTGCCTGTCTTCAGCTTACCATCCTCGCCCTCGAGGGGTGCAGCACCTCCCTGAGGCCTGAAGAAAGCTACTCACAGAGGAGGCGTCAGCTGCTAACTTGACAAAGATAAGAGCCAAGGTCATGACCTTCTAATGGTGAACCAGCCTATTAGTTTAGCAATATGTATGTCCAACGTCAGAGCCATGCCTGGTGGAGATTTGATTTTTTTTATTATTCAGGAAGCCCCTTACTTGAAAATGAGAAAAACCTCTAGCAACCTCTGGAAATCTCTTCTTTTCAAATAATTACAAGCGAGATCTTCACCTAAGAAACTTGGCTGCTTGGTCTTTTACATTCCGCTGCGCCCTTCTGCTGGCCGAGGAGAACAGGCAAATGATTCGAACCTGTGGTCTTTAAAAAAAAAAAAAGATGCCAATCAAATGTAAATGATGATCCCATTAAATAATGATTTTCATTCAAACTCAACAATACAAATTTCTCAGACTTTGTGATTAGCTCCGTGTCAAACTTTTGCTCTTTTTAATTTTTTTTGAGCAGCTAATTTGGGATATTCTGCGATAATTTTCAGCCGGGGGGTTGGATTTTTTTTTTCAGTACTGACCAAAAAGAATCTTGCTGCATTCAGTCTCCTGAGAATGTTGGGTCGAGTTTTTTGATCCCTGTGGCTCATTGATTTGCGGGCTGATGTAGTGCGAGGGGTCCTTATTAGTGGCGTCTGTCCCTGCTGTAATGTTTTTGTTATTTTTCCTCATTTGTTCACTCTGACATCATGTCATTACAGAATGGTGCTGTTCAGGCCCTGCCTGGGCTGTTCGTTAGCGTGTGTTTAATGAGCAGCTTAATTGAGCTGTCTAGTAGGCCACCTGTCGCCCTCCGGACTTATTAACATACTAATGGCCTGACATTGTATTCTCTGACAGGCAACAGGGCTTACTGATTTGATGTCTGGACATGAGGATTTTATGCAGGAATGAGAGCGGGCATTGGGAAGGAGGTTTAAAAAACGCAAATTAACTCTTTGGTATCTCTGTGTTTATGGCTCTCTTGTGGAAAAAGAAAAAAAAGTTGGACCCATCGCAGGCCAGGAAAGCATGTTCTGGGGAGGAAGGCTTGCTTTCTCCTTGTATCCCCAGTTGTGGTTCTCCAGGAGAGCAGGCTTTGTTTCGATTACAGTGTTATCGTTGGGAACTACCTCAAAGGAGAAATCTTCTGCAGCCTGGGGGGAAGGTTTTGCGACTAGACTTTTCTCGACTGTGGCTAAACAGATGAGAAGCAGCAATGCTTCACTGGAGGGATTTGAATGTGGTCTGTTGTCCCCGCCTTTTGAAGCCAGCTGAGGACAGACCTGGGGATGCTGGGCTCCCTGGGAAGGCTCGGAGGGATGGCCAGAGCTCTCATATGCACGTTGGCAGGGGGGTCGCTGCTTTTGTTTGTGTTTTTCGTCTGGGAGTGCAGGGTTGGGTCTTTCCCCCTGGCCTCCCTTGCAGAGGCGGGAGGAAGAACTTCTGTTCTGGGAAATTTCAGGGGACTGAGTCTGGAGCATGGGCACGGCGCTCCTGCAGACGGGCTGGACGTCGCTCTCCCGTCCCCTCTGCTTTTCTCCCTAGCTGCCTCTTCCTTCGATGCCTGCACATAAAACAAGCACAAACAGGATCATAAAGAAAAGGCTTCTTTAAGATTTCAGGAAAGGATCACAGCTAAGGGTTGCGCAGAGTGAACTAAATCCCCCAAAGCAGCTGGGAGGTGTGTGGGAGCCCTTGGAGAAGAGGCCCATCTAGGGGCTGGGGTGAGCTTCAGGGTCCTGCCTAGCCTGAGGTTCCCCCTGAGTCAGCTGAGGAGCTGCAGGAGGCTGGAGGTCTGCAGAGTGAGCCAGAAAGCATTGCAGATGCGGCTGCCCGGAAGCCGCATTCCAGAACTTGGCACGTAGGACCTGCAGCCGGCAGGCTTTCTCTATGGGAGGTCACAAGTAGGTGCTGAGCAGGGGGAATGCTGCCAGCTGAGCAGTCACACTTCCTCTCCTCGTCAGTGCCCCCAGCCATAGGGGAGGGCTGGGGGAGGGAGGGCAAGAAGAGCAGAAACCCACCCACTGTCTATCTGCCCACTTCATGTGATGATGATCATGGTAATGATGATGATGACAGCCTTTATCTGTATTTCTTAAGTCAAGCCTTTTCTAAAGATGATCTCACTTAAGTTTTCTCTCCTAGGGTTTTTCAACTTCCACACAGTTGACATCTGGGGCCAGATCACATGGGTGGGAGGTCTGTCCTATGCATTGTAGGATTGTTGAGCAGTATCCCTAGGCTCCACCCCCTAGACTCCCATAGCAACCCCCACCCAACTGTGAGAGTCCAAAATGTCTCCTGGGGGAAAAGTGGTTCCCAGTTCAGAAACACTGCTCTAGAGACAGGTGTGCCACCCTCAGTTTGTAGATGAGAAGCAAACACTCAGAGCGTAAAGGGAGAACTCAAACTCTTGCAGATAGTACAGAACAGGCAGAGCGGGATTTAGACGCAAGTCCATCAGATCTCATTCCTTTGCACAGTCCTCCCTGGTCACGATAAGGATGGATGTGGCCGTGACCAGAGGTGGGTCTGCTGTCCACATCCCCAGTGCTGACCATGGCAGAGCTATTGTAGATTGAAATCTTTTGCTAAGGGTTTTACGTATCATCTTGTAAAATCTTCTCAATATCCCTTTGAGGTAGGTACTATTATTGTTCTCTTTTAAGAGATGAGGAAAATGAGGCTCAGAGGAATTAAGTGACATGTCCAAGGTCACACAGCTAGTGGGGGGGGGGAAGAGAGTCTCACCCAGGTCTCTCTAGTTTCAAAGTACATGTGTTTTCTATGATAGCACCCAGGATCCCAGACATCTGCACCCAGAGATCCCCAACCTTATGATCCATTCACCTCTCTTTACAAAAAGAAGGGGCAATTCCTCCCTTTACTTCCCTGGCTGACCAGGGTGCTGTGCCTGGTAAGTTTCCCACGGGCACATGTGATGGTTCATTTTATAGGTCAGCATGACTGGGCAACAGAATGCCTAGATATTTGGTCAAACATTATTCTGGGTATGTCTGTGTAGGTGTTTCTGGATGAGATTAACATTTGACTCTGTAGACTGAGTAAAGCAGATTGCCCTCCCTAATGTGGGTGGGCCTCACCCAGTCAGTTGAAGGTATGAATAGAATAAAAAGCTGAGCCTCCTCCAAGTAAGAGAGGATTCTTCCTGCCTGATGGCCTTGGAACTGGGACTTTGGCTTTTTCCTATCTTTGGACTCAAACTGAAACAATGGCTCTTCCTGGGTCTCATTTTCAGATTGCACAAACCTTCAGATTGGAACGATACTGCTGGCTCTCCTGTGTCTCCAATTTGCCAACCCACTCTGCAGATCTTGAGACCTTTCAGCCTCCATAATCATGTGAGCTCACTCCTTATAATAAATCTCTTTGTACATTTACATCCTACTGGTTCTGTTTCTCTGGAGAATCCTGACTAATATAGCAGTTTGTTTAGCTTTTACACATGGTAAATTTTTATGTCTCATATTTTCAACATTTCTGCTTCATTTTGTTTTAGGACTTGTAACCAATATCTAGCTATTTTTAAAAATGCAATCTGAGAATATTGATGTCAAATACTTGCTCATGCTGTCAGTCATTTGGATAACTTATCACTCTGTGCTACATTCTAGATGAATTCCTCCCTAATGATCTTCCAGTCCATCAATTCTCTCTTTAGCCTTCCAATTTAAACTTTGATCAATTCTAACAAGCTTTGTAAATTTTAGTGATAAGCTGCTTTATCTCCAGGATTTCTAAGTGGTTCTTTTTCATACCCATCTCTTCTTTTTTTCATTTCCACCTGGTTCAGCTCCTTAGTTGTGTTTTTTTTACTCTTTTTTTTTTTTTAATCTCTGTTACTCCTGCCTTTAACTCTTAGAAGATACTCAGCATAGTAAATTTTTCTCTAAAGTGATTTCATCTTCTGATTGCTGATTTTGTTGATTTGGTGTGAGTTCATCAAGAGTTAGTTTATTTTGGGATTTCCTTGGTGGTGCAGTGGTTAAGACTCCACACTCCCAAGGCAGGGGGCCCAGGTTCAATCCCTGGTCAGGGTCAGGGAACTAGATCCCACATGCTTGCTGCAACTAAGTGTTCACGTGCCCTGTGCTGCAACTAAGGAGCTCACGTACCACAGCTAAGATCTGACGTAACCAAATAAATAAATAAATTTTTTTTAAAAAAAACATTTTCAGATGTAAAAAAAAAAGAATTAGTTTATTTTTGTTTTGTTTCATTTTGTTGTAGTTGCGTGGCTCTGTATTCACCACTCCCTTTCTGGGGGTTTTGTTGTCTCTATCAGGCCCCTTAGAGTCTCCAGTTCAGAACCACATCTTAGAGTGGGTTTTCAGAGTGTTCATCCTAAGGAGGTAACTGGGAATATTGCAGTCCCAGCCACTGAGCCATTTGATAAGTTGACCAGATCTTTCTTGGCTTCAAGTCAAGGCTTTTCCTCATCTTAATAGGTATGTATCTTGAGTCTAGGCAGTGGTTGATAGAAGCATTTTTATCCTCTTTATAAGAAGGGAGCTGCACCCCATCCTTGGCGCTGTTCCCTGCCTTGTATGAGCCATTTGTAGTCTCAACCACTGTGTAGGAAACAAGCTCCCTGCTTCCTTTAACTGCTTCCAGGCCCACAGTCCAGGAGGCTGGTAGCTTCAGTCCTGCTTTCACTTTAGGTTTGCTGGCTGACGAAGATGTTATGTTTTTTTGAGCATGGCAATTTTTTTAAATCTATCATTACTCTGTGTTGGTGCCGATGGAAGGCTCAAAGCCTGAATCCTGATGGAGTTTAATACTCTCTGCAGTACACACATCTCATCACCATTCTGCAATATTTTATCAAAAACCTCTCTACAGGGAATAGTTCCTGGTTGTTATCTTGGCTTTACAAAGCACTGTATTAGTAGTCAAAAGTAGGGGCTGAGGGGCTTCCCTGGTGGTGCAGTGGTTGAGAGTCCGCCTGCCGATGCAGGGGACACGGGTTCGTGCCCCGGTCCGGGAAGATCCCACATGCCGCGGAGCGGCTGGGCCCGTGAGCCATGGCTGCTGAGCCTGCGCGTCCGGAGCCTGTGCTCCGCAACGGACGAGGCCACAGCAGTGAGAGGCCCGCATACCAAAAAAAAAAAAAAAAAGTAGGGGCTGAGTCAGACTGCCTGGGTTCAAACCCTAGATCTACTACTTACTAGTTTTGGAAACTTGGGCCAAGTTGTTTAATGCTTTAAGCCTCTTCTGTGAAATACATCAGTAATCCAACTTCCTAAGGATGTTATGAGGATTAAATAAGATAATCTGTGTAAAAGCACTTCCCACAGATTCTGGCACATAGTCAGCCCTCAGTAAATGTCTGCTGTTATTATGGTGGTTATTACTCCTTAGTCTGAATCAGATATCCAACTTCAGTGAATTATTATTTTTTGAAAAGCTCCAGTGGCCTGAAAGGCAGAAGAGCTAAATGCCAAGAAATGATTGAATCGCTAAATTTGTCAAGGTGCTTTCCTATCTATTAACCATTGTCCCAAGACAAATCTGTGCTTTGTTTTTCCCATTTTATGGATGAGAAAATTGAACCACGGGATTGCTGTACGCTTCTGACTGGCCATAGGCACGTGAGTGAAAAGTCACACTCAGCTGATGCTCTGGGGCACCAGCAGTGCCATCATTTCTTGAAAAGAGATTAGGAAGCAGCCCTAAGAAAACCCTGGTTCCTTCATGGAAATCAGCATTGTCCATTTCCTAGTTGTTACACGGCTGTCAACGTAGCTATGCCGTTGGAGGTCTTGGGCACCTGAGAGTACCCCAGCATCATGTACCCCAACAATACACGCCGGGAAACTGGGAGGGCGTCTGTTTCCTCCTCCAAATCCACCCCTCAATCACCTCTACTCTGCTCTGGGCCCTGGATTGGTGGGGTTACATCCACAGGCCCCCCTGCCCTCTGGGTCCTGGCAGTGTTTGGTCAATGGGCAGGGTGACCAACGTTTTTGAAAGTCGACCTGAGACATGGCCACATAAGACTGAAAAACAACCACCACTACCTATAGTAATATAGTATATTATCAATACTCAGATACATGTGTTTTATTCCTTTAACAGGAAAATATGAAAAATAGGTATTTATCCAAAATGACATATTATTCTATATTACTTACTTCTCTGTTATGTAAATGCTATTATTTAAACAAAACAGCACTAGGACTAGTTAACAATGGAAATTAGTAGCACAGTTGTCCCTTGATATACATGGGGGGACCCCCGCCCCCTTACCAAAATGCTCTGATGCTCAAGCCCCTTATATAAAATGGTGTCGTATTTGCATATAACCTACACATATCCTCTTGTGTACTTTATTTTAGTTTAGTTTAATTTAATTTATTTATTTATTTATTTTCTTTGGCCAAGCCCCGTGGGATCTTAGTTCCTCAGCCAGGGATTGAACCCAGGCCACGGCAGTGAAAGCACTGAGTCCTAACCACTGGATCGCTAGGGAATTCCCTCCTCCTGTCTACTCTAGATTACTTATTATACCTAATACAATGTAAATGCTACGTAAACAGTTGTAAATGTAATGTAAATGCTATGTGAATCGTTGCCTGAGTGCAGCAAATTCAGGTTTTGCTTTTTGAAACTTTCTGGAATTTTTAAAAAAATATTTTCAGTCTGCACTGTTGGTTGAATCCGCAGCTGCAGAACCCACAGATGTGGAGGGCTGACTGTAATTAGTAGGTGCACTAATTAAACAAATAATATATGTGAGAAAATAAAACTATTTTGTAATGTTTCTTTCGGTCCTCTGATAGAGCAATATATTTCAGCTCTTTATTGGATATTTAAATCTTGTAGGCTACATTAAGGTATATAAATGTAAAACTTTTAAAGGAAAGGAAAACAAACACAACAGGCCTAATTAAGTAGATATCGCCTATATTTAATAAAAAAATAGCAATAATATGTTTCTTCCTATGCAGTGTTATAATAAGATATTTTTATTCTTTTTGTTTCCTCCTCTAGTAATACTTCTCTGAACTGCCCTTTTCATGTATGTAGTGATAAAACTGAACATAGCCCAAAGTAAAATTCACTTTGACTTACAGCTCTCCTCTTATGAAGCCCACATTACGCTGATGCGTGATACCAGTCCAAGGTGATGACATTGAGCTGAATAGCCTCTCAACAAAAGTGTTTGAACAAGGGATAATTTTTATTGGCTCTGAAGGTTAATTTTATGTGTCACCTTGGCTGGGCCATGGAGCCCAGGTGTCTGGTCAAACAACAGTTTGGATGTTGCTGTGAAGGTATGTTTTAGATGAGATTAACATTTCAATCAGTTGCCACTGAGTGAAGTGGATCACTTTCCATAATGTAGGTGGGCCTCATCCAATCAGTTGAAGACCTTAAGAGTGAAGACTGAGGTTTCCTGAGAAAGAAGGAATTCTGCCTTAAGACTGCAGCATAGAAATCCTGCCTATGTTTTCAGCCTGCTGGCCTGTCTCATGAATTTTGGACTCAAGACTGAAACATCAGCTGTTACCTGAGTCTCCAGCTTGCCCGCCCACCCTAGAGATTCCGGGTTCACCAGCCTCCACAGTCAAATGAGCCAGTTCCTTAAAATCTCTCTGTCTCTGTCTCTTTGTCTCTCTGTCTCTATTTCTCTGGAGAACCCTGACTAATACATGATAAACAGAACATTTTTAGACTTGCAAGAGTTCATTTCCAGCTCTCCAAAAATGCCCATCCACTCTGTATCTATGGGCTTGTCTAGATTGACCAGCTGTTTCTCAGTCAGGCCCTTTGCATCTAGAAATTCACCGTATGGGTATTCATGTCCAAAATTAGTAAAGAAATTGAGAAAATCCTGTTGCCCTTTTCTGGTGATTTGGTTTGTTTTTTGGTTGGTTTGGTTTTAGTTTTTAAATAGTCTTATTTTTTAAAAAGTCTTTTTTGTAAGTGAGTTTTTGTCATAACCTCCACATAACATAAAACAACCCAGGTTCAGTCGATTCATCCTTTGCTAGGCTCCTGATGGCCTCTTCAAAGATCATCAAACAGTTGGAGAAAGAGCAGATTAATTCTGCTTTGCTGTAATCCTTTTCTCCATTCTTATCCTCAGTGTTCTTTCCAAATTAGAGAAGGGCACTCTTCTTTTCCCAAACTTTGAAAATATGACTTTGTAACTAGTCAACATCCCTTCTATGGCAGGAGATAATGAGAGCCATCTCCTAGGCACATGGCAAGGGAGGCTATATCCTCCCATTTCTATAAAGTCAAAAGTCTCACTAAGTGCTTCGGCATGTTTTAGGAAAGTTACAAGGTGACCAAAAACTTTCATTATGAAAGCACCAATACAGTAAGTTCCCTACATACGAACCTTCAAGTTGTGAACTTTCGAAGATGCGAACATGCGTTCGCATGTCCAATCACGTTAAGTTTGTTCACGTGTCTGGCATACACTGTCATGTGTATGAATCCTCTACAAGTGGTTGTGCTTTTGTGTACTTTACTGTACAGGACTGTATAGAGTACAGTAGTACAGTATCTTTATTTCAAGCCCAGGATGTCGGAAGCATGCATAAAAGTAGCGGTGATGTAGCTGGTACTAGCGTACCTTTCAAGGTATTATACTTTAAGATGAAGAATGTTTTCCTTAATTTTTGTGTTTGTTTGCTTTTAATGTATTATTTGTGTGAAAAGTATTATAAACCTATTCCAGTACAGTACTATATAGCCGATTGCGTTAGTTGGGTACCTAGGCTAACTTTGTTGGACTTACGAACAAAGTGGACTTAACAAACGGGCACTCGGAATGGAACTCATTTGTATGTAGGGAACTTACTGTATCCCAAATAAGCAAGTTACGCTCCCTGAATGCAGGACCATTAGCAGGTAAGATCTTTTCATTTTCTTTGGTAAGAAGTTTCCAGTCTGAAAGGAGTTTGCCGGAATTTACATTTGCACCATCAGGCAAATGTGTGAGTAGATTAACAAAAGTCTAGGGTTTATCTGGACAAGGTATCAATAATCTTTCATTTTATTTTTTCTGCAGCTTCACTGAACTCTTCATAGAAATCAAGAAGATGATTTGAAGCTTTATTTTTCAAATAGAAATACCTGAGAGCTAGGGAGACATTTTTTTTGTTGCTCTGTGTCATTTGATGTACTGTAGAAACCATGATTATTGGTAATCTATGATAAAAATCAGGTCTACCCTGTAAGGGACCAGTACATCCCTTACCAAAATGTCCCCCTTTTGTTCACCTCCACTTTAGGGTAAAGAAAGAGTGGCAATGAACTAATGCCCAAATAGCACATTACTCAGAAGCTGCTGGCTTAATGGAGGAGGGTAAGAGCCGGCTGAAGGCTCAAGTGCAGTACTAATGGAGAAATGATAAGCTAGGGGTCAGAATGCCGTCACACCTCTCCCACCTGCCCTTAAAGAGAGCTAATGTATGGACCATCTTCCCCTTGGCCAGAATACAGGGGCCTGGGAAGCAAGGGGGTACAGAGGAGACTGTCCCTCTCACTACTGCACTGTGTCACCCTCTGAAGTGATGCTTGTTTCCCATCCCTGGTGCTGTGGACTTGGAGGGTTTGGAGCTGTCGTTAGTGCCAGTAGTGGTCAGTTTGATGAGTCAACCTGGCTAGGCTTGGCCCCCAGTTATTCAACCAAACATAAGTCTAAGTGTTGCTGGAAGGTAGTCTGTAGATGCAATTAACACCTACACTCAGTCCACTTTGAGTAAAGGAGAGACTATCCTTGACAACTTGGGTGGGCCTGGTCTAATCAGTTGAAAGGCCTTGAGAGCAGAACTGAGGTTTCCCTGCAGAAGAAGAAACATCCACTGTGAACTGCAGCTTCAGCTCCTGCCGAGAGTTCCAGCCTGTCCTTCCTGACGGCCCGCCCTGAGGATTTCAGACTCACCTAGCCAATCTCCACAATCAGGTAAGCCAATTCTTTGCAAAAAAATAGTTCATTTTTTCTGGTGGAACCCTGGCTGATATAGTGTCCGGCGGAAGATGACTTGCCCAAGGAGATGAGTCATGACTGTTTTGGGGGGAACTTCATGCTGCCTAACCAACAGTCAGAGGAGGGATCAGTGTGTTGACCAGGGCAGTTGATCCCAAAACCCAAGGGGCAAATGACATAATAGGGGAATGGAGGTCTTATGTGTGGACCCAGGAGATTCACTGGGGTACTTCTGAGTACTTCCGTGTCCAATAGTCCGGGACAGTGGAAAAACGATCGTCAAGGTCTAGATCCTTCCAGAATGAAGGCTCAGGTGATCCCTCTAGGTAAAGAGCTCAGCCTAACCGCGGCATGAGATAAGGGGGGGGACACAGGAGGATGATGGAAGGAAGCAGCTAATTTTTTCAGTTTCAGGTAGGAGTTTGACTGAAGTGGTGTCACCCCCCAATGATACAGTCACTGACGGGACTTTATGTGCTCTGCACCCTCCACCCCGTGCTGGGGAGGCCCATTTTTCAACTGGACAAAAGACAAGAGGAAAAACTGGGGGGTAGAGGGGTGACCTGTGCCGAATATCTTCCGTTGGCACCCCCAGGTCTGCTCCCTACCCCTCTCCGCTGTTCTGTGCCCAGGAGGCTGAGGTGGGAGGATGGCACGGAAAGGCTTCTGGGCTCCCCAACTTCCCGTGATCCTCACTCAGTCAAGAGGGTGCTTGAGACGTGAGGCCAGGCCCTGTGTTCTCTTGATCCCTCTCTAGGGGTCGCTGCAGGCTGGCCAAGTCCCTCCAAAGGCGGCCAGGGTCAGGTGTCTTCACCCCCCACCCAGCCTTCTCTGTCTCAAGCTCCCGGGCTCTCAGGCCCGAGGGTGGTAACAGCATTGCCCATGATTTATTAGCCCCGAAATGCCACACTATTCCTTGCCGTTGCCCTTCTCCCAGCCCACACCTTTGTAAATGGTCCCTTTATGAAACTTTCCTCAGATACCACAATGTGTGTGTAACACACTGTTTCTTGCTTGTGCCCTGAATAATGTAGGACCACTTGGGCTTCTTTAAGTCTCTGAGGATTTCTCCAGAGCTTATCAAAGACTCGCGGAACTGGGAAGGACTGTAGATGCCATTGAGAGAGCATTGCTTTCGCAGATGAGACAAACTGAGGCCCATCATGGTGAAGTAATAGATCCAAGGTCCTTTGGCCAAGCAGAGGCAGGGCAGCGGCCCATCCCAGATCTCCTGCCCCCTCCTTCCATCTGCCTCTGTCTCTGAGAATGACCCTCAGGCTGTACTGGGTGTTAGGATATAACCACAAAGGTGAAATCCAATAACAGGATGAGAGATTGGGGGGAAATACTGGCTTTCCAGAGAGCATCACACCACCAAGGGAATAATACTATATAAATCAGCCATCCATGTTGGGGTGAGGCCACTTTGGGGGCCCAGCCACTCAGGCCCAGCCTGGACGATGACGGGGTGGAGCTTGTCCATCACCTGTCCCCTCCTCGGTCCTCCACTTCGTCCCCTCCTTCCTCTGTCCCCACCAGCTGTGGCTCAAGTGCCCCATTCTTAGGAACCCTTGTCAGATGTCTCTGGTAACTGAGGAGTTAAAGGATTTTTCTAGCGTATTACCAAAGCAGTTTACAATGGGTAAGAGAACTCTCTTAAATGGGCTTCTAGAAGTCATTTTGTGGTGAGTATAAAGAGACAGCGCCCGCCCTCTAAAACAACCTCCTTCTCCTGGGCCAGCAGTCGGAAAGAACTTAACTTACGGGACATGATGAAACTTTCTTCCTGGCCTCTCATTGAATGAGTATTCGGTGGTAATAATCGTCCTCTACCCTTGGATAAAAGTCCCTGCAGGCCCCAGGAGTTTGACAGTCACCTTAAGCGACAAACACTGTCTCGCTTCAGACGTTAGAATGTCCGTGTCACATACTGATCACGATTCCAGCTGTAGTGTTAACCCTTGTTCTCACCCCCGGCTCGGCCCTGCTTCAGGCTGGAAGCCGCAGTAGCCAGGTGGACTTGGCTGTTTTCTTTTTTCTTTCTCCACCTTGTGCTTTTATTCCTCTCCACCTCTACCTCCTTCTCAGTATTCAGTTTCTGTTTTGTCCAGAGTAGTAGCAGCATTGGGAGGGAGGAGGCCGTAGGGGATGGGAAATGTCTTAGGGTGTATAGGCTGTAGGCTGCTTGCATATTTCAGCCTGTTCTTTTTTTTTTTATATTGTTTGCTTTGAAATAATTCTGAATTTACAAAAAAATTAAAAGAATAGTACACAAACTCCCATAGATTGACAAATTCTTAACATTTTGTCACATTTCCTTTATCATTCATTCTTTCTTCTCTCCCCTCGCTCACCTGTCACCTGAGATTCCCTTCCCCACTTTTTTTCCTAAACTATTTGGCATAGAACACACATCAACACTTTTACCCCCAGACACTTCAGTGTGTATTCCCAAGAACATGGAGATTATCTGACGTGAATACAGTAACTATGAAATTCTAAAATTTTAACATTGACATAATTCTATGATCTAATATATAGTCTATATTCAAATTTTACTAATCATCCTAAAAATGTTCTTAATGGCAGATTTCCCCCAATCCAGACTTCAATCCTGATCATGTATTGTGTCTGTTAATCTGGAAAAGTTCCTCAGTCTTCCTATGGCTTTCATGACACTGATATTCTTGAAGAGTGCAGGTCAGTTGCTTCGTAGAATATTCCACAATTTGGGTTTGAGCTGAGTAAGGTTGGGTTCTGCATTTCTGGCAGGAGCACATAAGGGATGTGTGTCCTTCTCAGTGCAACACATCAGGGGATACACAATGTCAGTTCCATCATGACTAGTGATGTCAGCTTAGATCACCTGGATAGGGTGGTGTCTGCCATGTTTCTCCACTGTAATTACTCTGATTCCCATTGTAATTAATAAACAATCTGTAGGGAAATACTTTTAGACTATGGAATACTTTGTTTCTTTTCAAACTTTCATCCAATAATCTTAGCATCTATCGATAATTCTTGTCTTAAGCCCCAAGTCTGTCATCAGGTCAGTCTTGGGGGAACTCACATTCCCCAGTGAAGAGTTCTTATGAATTAGAGCTGCCACTCACCCCTAGGGGAGGGAATCACTGCTCCCTTTTAACCCTTGATTCAGGTATGCATTATGCTTCAGGTATGGTATGTTTAAGCCAATCTTTACTTGTGGGCATCACAGAAGAAATATGAGATGAATGTCTGATGAATTCATCAGAAGCCTCTTTTCCTCCATCACCTGGACCGCCTCACCTGGACCACGGCTACTCGACCCCTCAATATTGCATTCTCAGGAGGGAGAGAAAAGCTTCCTGATCTGGAGGAACTCCTACATCCCCAGATCCACGGGGTCTGGCCCTAATCTAGAGCTCACCCCAGGATATTCACTGTCTTGACTGGAAAGATGGTACCCTAACTCCATTACACTCATGCAGCATGTGTGTGTGGTGTCCATGCTGTGTGTGTGGGTTGAGAGAGGCTGGGTGAGAAGCCATCTCATATCCAGAATTTGAAATGGGAATTTAATACAAATAGCTGTTAATTAGGAATAAGATTGTTTAAAAAGTCATTGAAAATTCAGAGAGATGGAGGTAGCAACTATAAGAAGCAGCTCCACCCCTAAGGCTGGTGGGAACAAAGGGAAGATGTATTTTTAAAACCTAGAATTGAGGGACCCTGAGGAGAAAAACTCAGATCTCAGAAGAAAGGGCCCCGCTCTGCTGGTGCTGGTGCCTCTGGGCTTGTGTGGGGGAAACTGTGGGGCTGGAATGCAGACCTTGGAGGAGGGAGCTCCAGCCAACTGGTGCTGGTTCTGAAGGGGGGAGACGGGGGTGTGGAATGAAGCTGATTCTGTAGCGGTTCAGAAAACTGCACACTGGATGCAGCACCTTCTGTGGGAAGGAACTTCTGCTGCTGGGGTGAAGAAGCCTCTTGGGTGGTGTCCTGAGGGACAGGAAGCAAACGGGAAGGAGCAAGTCCCTTTTATGCACTCCATCCCTTTAGTTTCTCTCCAGTTCACCTCATTGGCAAAGCTTAACATGGAGCCAGCAGGGAAAGTAGAAATGTGATTTGCAAAGCCCCAGTCCCGATCGAACAGCATAGAGAAGACTTTAGAAGGGTGAGCTTGGAACTGGAAGACAAGAATAACTGGCACACCTCCAAATTTAAAATGATGGTGTCTGTCAAAAGGATACAGCACGTGTGGATTTACAGTGGGTGCCCCATGGCAAGAAAGATGATCTCTCAAAACAATAACAGTTGGGTTATCTATGCAGCCGTGCGGGACAGTGTGCCCCATCTGAATGGAGGCCAGGACAGCCTTAGACAAGTTGGTGTGGCCAAGTGTTGCCCAAACTTCTGGCTGAGCAGCTTTGCAGTAGGAGGGGAATTGGGACTGAGGACAATACAGGTCAGATCGAAAGGTAACCACATGGAAACAACCCAAGTGTCCATCAACAGGTGAAATGGATAAACAAAAGGTGGTATATCGATACAATGGGATGTTATCCAGACATTGAAAGGAATGGAGTTCTGATACACGCCACGACATGGAAGAGACTTGAAAACATTCTGCCAAGTGAAATAAGCGAGAAATAAAAGGACAAATATTGTATGACTGTATGATTTTGCTTATATATGTCTAGAATAGGCAAGTTTCTAGGGACAGAATGTAGATTCAAGTTTACCAGGGGCTGGAAGGAGGGGTAATAGGCAGTTACTGGTTAATGATGACAGAGTTTCTGTTTAGGATGATGAAAAAATTTGGAACTAGATAGTGGTGATGGCTGCACATTGTGAATGTAATCAGTGTCACTGAATTGTACACTTTAAAAATGGTTAAAATGACAAATTTTATGATATAGATAATTTTTTAAATTAATAATGTAATATACAAAAAACATTGTATTATACACTTTATTTTTTTAACATCTTTATTGGAGTATAATTGCTTTACAATGGTGTGTTAGTTTCTGCTGTATAACAAACTGAATCCGGCTTCCCTGGTGGTGCAGTGGTTGAGAGTCCGCCTGCCGATGCAGGGGATATGGGTTCGTGCCCCGGTCCGGGAAGATCCCACATGCCGCGGAGCGGCTGGGCCTGTGAGCCATGGCCGCTGAGCCCGAGCGTCCGGAGCCTGTGCTCCGCAACGGGAGAGGCCACAACAGTGAGAGGCCCGCATACCACACACACAAAAAAAAAAACAAAAAAAAAAACTGAATCAGCTATACATATACATATGTTCCCATATCTCCTCCCTCTTGCGTCTCCCTCTTACCCTCCCTATCCCACCCCTCTAGGTGGTCACAGAGCACCAAGCTGATCTCCCTGTGCTATGCGGCTGCTTCCCGCTAGCTATCTATTTTACATTTGGTAGTGTATATATGTCCATGCCACTCTCTCACTTCGTCCCAGCTTACCCTTCCCACTCCTCGGGCCCTCAAGTCCATTCTCTACGTCTGCATCTTTATTCCTATCCTGACCCTAGGTTTTTCAGAACCTTTTCTTTTTTTTTAGATTCCATATATATGTGTTAACATACAGTATTTGCTTTTCTCTTTCTGACTTCCTTCACTCTGTATGACAGACTCTAGGTCCATCCACTTCACTACAAATATCTCAATTTCGTTTCTTTTTATGGCTGAGTAATATTCCATTGTATATATGTGCCACATCTTCTTTATCCATTCATCCAATGATGGATGGATAAAGCAACTTAGGTTGCTTCCATGTCCTGGCTATTGTAAATAGAGCTGCAATGAACATTTTGGTACATGACTCTTTTTGAATTACAGTTTTTTCAGGGTATATGCCCAGTAGTGGGATTGCTGGGTGATATGGTAGTTCTATTTTTAGTTTTTTAGAGAACTTCCATACTGTTCTCCATAGTGGCTGTACCCATTTACATTCCCACCAACAGTGCAAGAGTGTTCCCTTTTCTCCACACCCTCTCCAGCATTTATTGTTTCTAGATTTTTCGATGATGGCCATTCTGACGGGTGTGAGATGATATCTCATTGTAGTTTTGATTTGCATTTCTCTAACAATTAGTGATGTTGAGCATCCTTTCATGTGTTTGTTGGCAGTCTGTATATCTTCTTTGAAGAAATGTCTGTTTAGGTTTTCTGCCCATTTTTGGATTGGGTTGTTTGTCTTTTTGATATTGAGCTGCACAAGCTGCTTGTAAATTTTGGAGATTAATCCTTTGTCAGTTGCTTCATTTGCAAATATTTTCTCCTATTCTGAGAGTTGTCTTTTCGTCTTGTTTATGGTTTCTTTGCTGTGCAAAAGCTTTTAAGTTTCATTAGGTCCCATTTGTATTATACACTTTAAATGGGTGAATTATACATTATGTGAATTATGCATCAATAAAGCTGTTAAAGAAAAAAAAAGAAACACACAAGCACAGCCACTCAGTCACATTCTCAAACACAGTGCAACCATTATTGGTTATCATAGCCCACATGGGTCCCTGGAGAGGCTGTCTTAAAGTACTTCCTGCTCACACTTTTTTTTAAAAATAAATTTATTTATTTATTTTTGGCTGTGTTGAGTCTTTGTTGCTGCACGCGGGCTTTCTCTAGTTGCGGTGAGTGGGGGGCTACTCTTCATTGCAGTGCGCAGACGTCTCATTGCCGTGGCTTCTCTTACTGAGGCACAGGCTCTAGGTGCACAGGCTTCAGTAGTTGTGGCACACAGGCTCAGTAGTTGTGGCTTGCAGGCTCTAGAGCTCAGGCTCAGTAGTTGTGGCGCATGGGCTTAGTTGCTCCACGGCATGTGGGATCTTCTTGGACCAGGGCTCAAACCCATGTCCCCTGCATTGGCAGGTGGATTCTTAACCATTGCACCACCAGGGAAGTCCCCCTGCTCACACTTTCATGTCCCTTGACTGATCAAACAATTTGAGGTGAAACTCTCCCCATTAATCACATCATCTCATTTCACAGCAGAGCGAGAATGAGTGTGTGATGAGTTAGGTGCAAGCTATAATATAGTTAGCATATAGTATAGTACAGTACAGTATAGTATAGTACAGTTTGGTACGGTATAGCTTGCTCAGCATGAAGCTACAGAAGCTTCCACAAGCCCTGAGAAGAGTTCGCCTGCCAATTAACTGGTGATGAGAGAGCAATAGGAACATTTCTCCCTTTAATTTTTCAAAAAGCTAAATTAGTGCGTTTTCATTATTTAAAATATAAAATAACCACAATAATATATAGCCTTATACCCATTAGGATGGCTATTGTCAAAAACCAGAAAATGACCAGTAGTAGCAAGAATGTGGAGAAATTGGAAGCCTTCTGCCTTGCTAGTAGGAATGTAAAATGGTGCAGCTGCTGTGGAAAAAAGTATGGTGGGTCCTCAAAAAATTAAAGGAAGAATCACCATATGATCCAGCAATTGCACTTCTAGGTATATACCCAAAAAACTGAAAACAGGAACTTGAACAGATATTTATTCACCAATGTTCACAGCAGCACTATTCACAATAACCAAAAGATGGAAGCAACCCAAGTGTTTGTCAACGGATGAATGGATAGTATATATATGTACACATACATACATATATATAGATATTGCATAAATGGAATATTATGCAGCCTTAAAAGGAGTAAATTCTGACACATGCTACAACATGGATGAACCTTGAAAACCTTGTTAAATGAAATAAATCAGACCCAAAAGGACAAATACTGTATCATTACCCTTATATTAGGTATCTAAAATAGTCAAATTCATAGAGACAGAAACTAGAAGAGAGGTTAACAGAGTCTGGGGGTAGGTGGGAATGGAGAATTAGTGTTTGATGGGTACAGAGCTTTTAGTTTAGGAGATGGATGGTGGTGATATTTTCACGACAGTGTGAATGTATTTAATGTCATTGAACTGTACATTTAAAAATGGTTAAAATGGTGCTTTTTGTCATGCATAGTTTACCACAAAAAAGGAAAAAAATGTAGAAATAAGGTAAGCCAAAAATTAAAGATCACCAAAATTTCTCTAACCACAGACAGTTGCTGATAGCAGCAATCAGAATCACTGCAAACTAATTCTAGGGATAAGGGTTAGACTGAGTCATGGCTGATGGCTGATAAGAATTGAGTCCTGAACTTCCCTGGCAGTCCAGTGGTTAAGACTTTGCACTTCCAAAACAGAGGGCATGGGTTCGATCCCTCGTTGGGGAACTAAGATCCCGCATGCCGCGGGGTGCAGCCAATAAATAAATAAAAAGCTATGGGGGAAAGAAGAATTGAGTCTCAGAGATAAAGGTATCAAATTTTGTACCTTAAGCATTGTTTTGATTTACCCTTTTATTCATTTGTTAACAGCTCTGATTTTAATTGTTAGAAAAATAGAAAGGGGAGATGGGTTGTCTGGCAGCCTGAAGATAAGTAAGATATGGCTCTTGCCTTAGGGAACTTATAGTCTAATGGAAAATATCAGACTTTGACAAATAACTTGACCACAATGGGAAGAGTAATGGTCTTCGTACCTGAGAGAGGTAAAAGGCTAGAGAAAGGGAGCTCCCTTACACCATGGTGTGGTGGGAAGCATCGTGGAGGAGGCAATATTTGAACTGGTCCTTGGAAAATGAGAATAGGGAAGGATTCTCAGGCAGGAGTCATGTCTTGAGCAAAGGCTAGGATTTAGGAAACTGAAAGCTGTGGAGTTTGAACAGAGGACACATTTAAGTGAATAGGAATAATTGGGGATTAAACTAGAGAGGAGATCATGAATTTAACAGAGTCCCAGGAGATATGACCTGTGCTTTAGTAAGTTTAATCTGACTTCCAGGGTGTGTATGTATATATCTGAGGAGAGTAGGTTTTAAAGTATAGGGTTGAGTAATACTCTTTAAGGATGACTATTTTGTTAAGGAATTTCTTTTTTCTTATTTATTTTCTAAAAATCAGTTTAAAATCCATGTTTTACTTCTAAGACCCTGTGCTCTCAGTTCAGAACATCTGCCTGAGTAGTGTACTATATCACCTGCTGGCAGCACCTCTAATTGCAGGCAAAACAAAATAAAGTGTGTCTGTGTCTGTGTTGGAGGGTGTGTGAAGGGTGAAGAGAAATATTCCAGTAGTGAATTTACAAACCGAAACATATAACAGCATAGATCAGCACAGGGGATTTTTATTCCAACAAGAGAAATTAATTGCAGTATTATCACAACTGACCATAAGTGGAAACACAGCTTGAGTAGAGTGTATTGGGCTGGCCAAAAAGTTCGTTCGGATTTTCCGTACCCTCTTATGAAAAATCCAAACGAACTTTTTGGCCAACCAATATTAATTCTCAATTACAGAAAGTGCATTTTAACTTTGTGAGGAACAAGAGAGAAAATGCACAGGTCTCCTTATAATGAGACATGTAGATTTTCCGGGCTAACTTCACTCCGAATTATACCTGCAAATTATAGAAATGAAGATTGGCAAGAGAGACTCTCTTTCCCTGTGCTGGATATCATCTATTGGATACTGGTACTCTTTCCATCCATTATAAGAGACTTCCAGCTGTCTTAAAACCATATTTTTATTGTTCCATTTTAGTGGAGGCATCAGGCATATATTTGTCCAGCTACAGATGGATGTTTTCCAGCCTCTCTTGCAGGTAAATGTGGCACAAGACCACATTCTTTATAATGGGATACAGACGGAAATGATGCTGCCACTTTCAGGACCACCCACAAAAGCTTCTCACACATGTTCCTCCGTGCCCGGTCCCTCTTCTAGCTGACTGAGAGGATGAACACCTAGGACAGCCTTGGAAGCCCCATGTTGAAAATAGCAAAGCCATCATCAACCTGAGTCCCTGAATGACTGCATGGAGCAGGGCTGCCATTGCCCTGACCCCTGCCTTGGACTATTAACTGAGTAATAACTTTTTACTCTTAAAGATGCTGAATGTGTGGAGTGTATTTGTTACCATAGTTCAGCCTACCCTGACTCCTATCCCCTTTTTCTGTCCCCTCCTGTATTCAGAAATTTGAAGCCTTAAACTCCATCCCCCAGACTCTCTCCCACAAGGGTTCTGGACACAGTTTAGGCTCTGCCAATCAGATGCACTTGTGCACCATTTGGAAGTCAGTGGTAAGGCAGAGCTGTTCTTCCAGTGAGAGAGGTGTCTGATGGGTAGGCTCCAACAGACGCTAGCATCACACCAGCCAGATCTCCTGCTCCCCTCTGGCACCTGACTTTGCCAACCAGGGTGTTCTGATGATGATGATGGAGAGTTCCTCCTCCTTGGACACAGTTGTGATGTGACCTCAAAGCCCAGCGAATGCCTTCTGCCTCTGCTGCTCCGGACCTTCTAACACTTATGTAAGCATAATTCCTTAGATTAAATGGCTTTCTGCATGTCAGTATCTTGCACTGATATTGCTTTCCCATTCCAGTGGGAGAGAGACATTTCTCATCTTTTAAAATTAGTTCACAGTATTCACAAGGATTCACCTGTTCATTTTCATGTATTTGCCCTCCTCAGAGACTCTTCATCTTCCCATGTGTCTGCCTGGTTTGAACTTGTGTCCCAGCAGTAAGTCAGTGTCATTCTCTGAGCCTCAGTTTCCTCATCTATAAAATAGGGATAATAATCCCTGACCTACAGAGTTGTTCTGAAGGTAAAATGAGACATTATTGGATGGAAAAAACATTTGAGAGATTGATATATGAAATGTTAAATCCATAAAAAGAGAATTAAAAAGCATACTTTGGTGAGTCCATAGGGGAAGAAACTATAGTATTCACCTGTCTTTTGAAAGAAATGTATTCTTATATGCACTGACTTAAATGCTATATATTTATGTATATATTTCTAAAATATATGTGCAGTAATACATAAGATCTAAAAATTCTGAGTGTAGGTTGATTGCTTAAATGTGAGGTATAAGTCATAACACAAGATCTACAAAGTGTGGTCATAATAATTTCAAATATCTTGAATCACTTCATATTTACTTTCAAAAAGTAATTCATTTTACTGTGACCCGCAATCACCCACTGAAAAACTTCTAAGACCCAAGAAAAAGTTTCTGTGTCCCGATCCACCCTCTTGATCAGCAGCCATTCTCTCATTAACATTTGTGGTCCGGCTGATTTTTGCTCTCATTTGCACTGTGTAAAAGGCCTCCGCCAGCTTCCTTTCCTCTCTGTTCAAATAAACAATAGCTTTTGGAACAAAGAAGGAAATTTGCAGCAGGTGAAAGTTTAGTTTTAATGATGCAGAGACCGAATTGTTTTTAAACTAGAAATACGTAGAAGACTTCAAACTCCCTTTAATTTCTCATTTCTGACAATTATCCCTTAGAGTTTACCAAATCTCTTACTTTGAGTCAGAGAATCTTTGAAATGAATTCAGAAACTAACCTTTTGCACATACCTAGCTCATTAGCAACAAGAAAAATTACTTTTCTCTCTGACTGTGAGCTTCTTCTCCCTCTGAAACATAAAATAGAGACATAAACTTATAGGATGTAGAGGCAGCAACCGGTGACATTTTCATATCTCCTTAGGGAAAGAAAATCTAGGCGAGAGGGGGGTGAAAAAGCCTGAGTTTGGTCATTTGTATCCACATGTAGCAAAGGGGCTATTAGGTGCTGATGAGCGGCTCAGATCAGAACACCCAAGGCAGCTGCCAGCCTCCTTCATGCCCTGAAGCCCTTGAATCAAGTCATTTAATTGGTGTGTAAAAAGTCACCTTAACAAGGTTCACCATCACCTTTCCGGAAAATCTTCCTGATGAAGGATTTGTGAGAACTTTTCTAAACAAACATCTCCTCTCATTCAGCTATTCCAGAAGAAGAAATGTCAACTTTCACATGCAGTCATCCCTCAGTATCTGTGGGGCATTTGTCCCAGGACCTCTAGCAGATACCCAAATCCACAGTTGCTCAAGTCCCTTTATAAAAAGGCATAGTACAGTTGTTTCCCCGCACCTCCCACCCTGCATCTGCAGATCCCACTTCCATGGATGCAGAACTCGCAGATATGGAGGGCCAAGTGCACACGGTCATTCTCACTCTTTGAAATTTCTTTCCCGCTAAAATGCAGAGGTAGCACTGAGGATGGAGAGAGCAGAGACCAGGTATGAGCAGGCAGGGATAGTATTAGTCAGGCTAAGTTACACAAGCTGCTGGGCCAAAGGATATGTATATGCATTTGCTATTTTAATAGTACTGCCCAACTGCCCTCTGTTAGGGCTGTACCCATTCACATCCTCAGACTTATTTAAGAGTGCCTTGTCTCCTCCCAGTCTGCGTAGCAGAGAATTACCAAATTCATGGATTTTTTTTCCCAATCTGCTAAATGAAGAAGGGCTGATACCAAAGTTTCTGAAAATCAAGTGTGGCACTGGGATAATTCCTCTTCCCTTTCACCCTCTACCCTCTCACTCCTTCCCCTGGACATTTTTTACTATGCTAAAATACACATAACATAAAATTTACCATGGTAACCATTTTTAAGGATACAGTTCAGTAGCTTTAAATACATTCACATTATTGTACCATCATCACCACCATCCATCTCCAGCATTTTGTCATCATCTCAAACTGAAATTGTACCCATTAAACAGTGAGTCCCATTCCTCTGTCCCCGCCAGCCCCCGGCAACCACCATTCTACTTTCTGTGTCTATGAATTTGTCTATTCTAGGTATCTCACATAAGTGGAATCCTACAGTATTTGTCCTTTTGTGTTTGGCTTCTTTCACTTAGTATGTGTTCAAGTTTCATCCACATCATAGCATGTAGCACAATTTCATTTGTTATTAAGGCTGAATAATATTCCACTGTATGGATAGACCACGTTTTGTTCATTCATTCACTGATGGACACTTGGGTTGCTTCCATCTTTTGGCTATTGTGAATGATGCTGCTATGAACATGGGTGTACAAATATCTATTTAAGTCCCTGCTTTCAATTCTTTTGAAGTGGAATTCCTGTATCTTAAGGTCATTCTCTGTTCAACTTTTGGAGGACTCGCCAAACTGCCTTCCACAGTGGCTGTGTCATATTGCTTCTTTTTAAATTCAAATAACTGATGTTGATACAATTACTTAGAATTTTCAAAGCCATCTTTCCTTTAAAAATCTCATAAAATCCTAATGGAAATGCTGCAAGATGAGTGTTACTTCAATCCCCATTTTGCACATGAGGAAATCAAGGGTAGGGAGGAAAGTAGGATCACAGAGATTCCGGTGGCTTCTTAGCAGCAGACAGCAGAAGCCACTCTGGGGAGCTTAAGGAGAGAAGTTGCTCTTCAAAGTGTTCCTTAGGTAGTTCAGAGTTTCTAGGAGGGCCAGAAGATCAGCCCCAGAGCTGGGAAACCCAACCACACCCCAGAACAAAGATCTCACCCCTGACCCACTGTGCACAGACATGGCGCTTGCCACAGGGGGACTGGACCCAGGATGGCTGTCAGCGCACAGCCGGATGTCTTCACCGCCACACTTGCCAGAGACAGAGTTCTCTGCAGTGAGAGCTGTTTCCTCATGCTGCTTTCCTCCAAACTGGGGCCTCCCACAGGTGCACCCACAAGCCCAGCCTAAGCCCTACCAACAAGAAGGCTGTGAAGGTTGCTTCTACCTCAGGGAGAAGAAAGTCCCAAGTCATAACAAGAGATGTATTAAAGGGCGCTGGGAAGCTAGAAAATGTGGCAACTCTCCATAAACACAGCTAGTAAATGCAGGGCCAGAACTCGAATCCACTTCCTTCTGATTCTGCTTCTAGTGTCTGGGAAAATTTCTGCTGCTTATACCTATGACTGTGGACGCTGATCTTCTCACCTAAAAACAGAAAAGGAAAGATTGCAATATTGAGAGCTCCAGGGCCCCGATGAACGCTGAAAGATGAATGATGTATTGGCTGAATGACACTGGCATGAGTTGTCACGCAGCCTCTCTCTTTCTCATCACAATATTCCATCATCAGATGCAGACTCAGAGCACTTAATCCAGGTATATGCACCTGCCGCGTGCAAATTAAAGTTCAGAATGGGTGCTGCTCCAAAGTGATAAACAGGAGACGCTTTTCATATGCTTATTTCAACAAGCGGCGGCAAAAGGACTTAAAGTGGGTGGGGCTCCTGTTTCTGAATTCTCTTCAGAGCCAGAGGCACATTCTTCTGTTTATAATCAGTGGTTACAAATTTGTACTTCAGTTCCCTCATCCGTCAAATGGATATAACAATCATTTATACTTCTTAGCATTCCCGAGAGCATTAAATGATGCAAAGCACTTAGCACAGGGCCAGGCATGTATAAGAGCTTCATAGATGTCAGCTATTACATTGTGGTGGTTGAACTTGTCTGGGGAATAAGGTAGGGATCGATCTGAGCCATATTAATTTGGGTCCAAAATGAGACATGATTCAATGAGACAAATTTCTTTTATGACTCATAAACAGGCTCTGAAGTTTGGGGAGCTCCAAAAAAGGCTTGCACAGTGGCAGTGCCAGTGGAGTAGATGCGTGTTGAGCTTCCCGGGATGACGGCGGACAGGAGTTTCTATGTCGAGAAGGATGAGGCAGGTTTGTGCTTTACTCTCATGCGTGCTAACCACCTCCTACACGAAGCATGTGAGTGACGCCTCCTTCCTTAGTGTTGAGTCCTTGTGTATCTTCTCCGGTTACTCCAGAGATAGAGTTTCTGAGATATGGAGGATCGATTACACACTTTTCCTTGCGCTGTCAAGAGCAGCTCCCTCCCACTGACCTGCCAGATGACAGCGCCCTGAGCGGTGACCTGAACCTCGGAACAGGTGAAAAGATAGTCTCAGAAAATCTGTATAGATGCCCGCTTCTGCTGCTCATCCCTGAAAAACTTTGCCGGTCTCCATGTTAACATATTTACTCTTGTTCTGAACTCAGCCCTTGTTCTGAAAAAAGAACTATGCTTTGCCAGGTAACTCGATGCCCTCCTTACCCAAGGGTCGAGGTTCAGACCTGGCCAGCTCGGTGAACTCTGTCTGAGGTCATGCTCTTACCCTGCAGGAAGGCTTCCATGAATGGGCATGATCCAGACCCCTGGGAGGGAAGCTTTCCCCTAAGATACTGGCCTCAGCATCGCACAGGGGCCTGGTCCCATCTTCAGAGGGACCACTGCCCAGAACAGACGCTGGGACAGGAAGGGCAGATGGTCTGACATTGTCCTCTTACCCATTGCCATCCCATCACAGGACTCAAGATCAGAGAAGCCCACTGTTCTCTTCTACTGTCTTTTTCTCTTTTACTATCTCTTTCATTCATAGGTAGATAGATAGATAGATAATAAATAGATAATTGATAGATAGATGATAGACAGATAGATAGATAGATATGATGTAGTGTAATGTAATAAGTAGTTGAATTTCTGTAATTCTTTATTTCTCTCCCGATACCTTGTAAATCTGTAAAACAATGGGTAGGCCCTCAGTAAATAGCTATTACTTTTATTGTCATTATCATTTTTACTATTGCATGCTTGCTATTCTTCTATCTTTCAACTTTGAGCAAATATTAATTGAATGCCTAGTATGTGCCCAGGGTCCTGTACAGCCTGACTCCAATCCAACCATCCAGACTTCCCTCATGTATCCTCAGGTATATGTCAGGTACCATCAAGTCTCATTTCACTGAATTACTCACCAATTCTCCACCCGTTAAAACTCATGATTCTTTCTCACCTCTTGCTACACGCTGTGCCTGAAATAGCCTTTCTTCTTCTGCACCTGGCAAAGTGCATTCATCCCTTAGGACCTCTGTCAAATGTCACCTCCTCTCTGAAGCCCATCCTGATTGGTTTCCCTTCTTTTACTATTTATCCTACCGTATCCTAATTATTGGCTCACGCGTGTGATTATCTCCTGAGGGTGGGAACTTCACTTAATCATTTTATCCTTTCTACCCACCCCAGCTCCCCCTCCAACAGTCTTTGGCATATATTAGGTCCTCAGTTAACGTTTGGTGAGTGAATGAGGATGCTAGGTGTGTTGTGTGTTGCATTTGACTTGGTATTACGTGGGCATAAAGGCACTTTGCTCCCTCTTCACGTGGGTCTCAACTCTCTTCCATTGGCACCCAATAGCTTTGGAATGGATTGGTCTGGTTAATATCTTAGTTTTCCCCTTTACCGCAATTCCTACTCCCAAGTGGCTGCAGATAATTTTTGTAGAGACAGACCTCACTGTGATGGGCCCATGAGTTCTTCATGTTCTTGCTTTCTGCGTGCTGTTCAACCAAAAACTGAGGCAGCATTCCACTTTTACTGCAAGGATGAAGAGGAAAATTGTAGGGCTTCCCTGGTGGCGCAGTGGTTGAGAGTCCGCCTGCCGATGAGGGGGACGCGGGTTCGTGCCCCGGTCCGGGAAGGTCCCACATGCCGCGGAGCAGCTGGGCCCGTGAGCCATGGCCGCTGAGCCTGCACGTCCGGAGCCTGTGCTCCACAACGGGAGAGGCCACAACAGTGAGAGGCCCGCGTACCGCAAAAAAAAAAAAAAAAAAAAAAAAAGAGGAAAAGTGTAAATTTAGAAAGTCTGATTAGCGCAAACTGCCTCACAACCCACCCTTGGCCTTTTGCAGGGTGTTTTGCAGAGTGTTTTGTACATGTGGGTTTGTTCCTCTGATCAGACTGTGAAACGCCACGCTTTTCCAGGGACTAACAAGCAAACAGGCTGGTAACAGGCACACAGCCAGCTGGCCGCCTGACCGCACTTGTCCTCCCCTGTGTTGTCACCCCTTTGGCTTATATCTGAGAGCGAGACCTCTGGAAGATTGTAGTGACCTGTCTGCTCTGATCTTGCTGAGAAGCCATTAGTTAAACTTCTGCAAAAAGAGCAGCCACTTCCCTGTGAGAAGAGCGGAGTCGTTAAAATTTTCTCTCTGAAATGAGAGCAAATGTTGGGTACAGACACAGAAAAAGTTTTTCTATGAAAGATGCTTATCAAATCCTGGGCTCAAACAAGGAGGAATATTTAAACTTGCAAATGAAAAATACCTGGTGTCAACATATCTTCCCAGCATGGCTCCAGCAGCCTCTTTTTCTGGGAGTGTTGTTAATCAGTCCTCTGTTACCAAACCAAACGTGGGTCCAGTTGCCTGCATGGAGTAAAGTCAATCTACTGACACCAGGTCGTGGCGAAGGAAGGTGCAGGGTTATTGCAAGGCCAAGCAGGGAGTATGGGCAACTCATGCTCAAAAGACCGGAACTCCCTGATGGCTTTCAGGGAAAGGTTTTTAAAGACAGCGTGAAGGAGAGGGGTGTGGGGTGCGTGATCAGCTCGTGGACATTCTTCTGATTGGTTGGTGGTGAGGTAATCAGGAGTCAACATCATCAGCCTTCTGGTTCCAACCTGTCTGGGGTCTGCATGCTTGTGGGCAGCATACAGTTAACTTCTTCCACCTGGCGGGGGTTTCAGTATCTGCAAAACAGCTCAAAGATATGGCTCAGGATATTATCTTTGGCCCTTGAGGAGGAACTAAAGGGACTTGACTTTGTTTAATGGCCAAGCTATTATTATTTTTTCTTGCTTGACTGTTTTCCTTTCTTTCTGCATTTTCTCACTTCTCTGATTAAATTTGCTCTTTGGAGCTTAGAGGAGGTCTGGGAGGCTAAAGGTTTTCTACAGACAAGAGGCAGGTGGAGGGCAGTAGGGGCAGGGGTCCGGTTCTGGGAAGGCACCATAGGGTCCTGCTCAGTTACAAGTGCTTAAAAGCTGGTGTATGCAATTATTTAGCCAGCACATGTTCTGGAGACCCTATTAGGACACACTCTGGGAATCTGTAATAATGTATGGATGTTTTATCTCACCCACCACACACACACACACACACACACACCCTGTTTTATGAGCCATTGGGCAAGTCAAAAATTGCTTAGTCCAACCCAAACTCCTACTTATCTGGGAACTGCCCTTCACACCTCTAGGAGTCCCATGGGATCTACCATGTTCCTACCACCCCCCTACCCCCCAGCCTCAGATATCTGTTCTCGACTGGCTCTCGACCCAAGTAGACCAGCGCCTCCCTGCTCCAAAATGTATAGATCTGGGACAACTCAGCAAGTCTCCACAGCCACAGCTATGAGACGTGAGGCTCAGAAGCCATCAGTGATCGAGTTTCCTGCATGAGAGAAGAAAGAAGCAGAGACAAGAAGCAGGGGGAAGTTCTTGGGACTTCTAGGGTCCCTGGAAGTAGTAGTTGCTCCTGAAGCCGAGCTCTGTCCTTCCTTTCTGCATCTTGGCTGGGCAATGATTCCACAGATTCTACAAGCCCTTCCAGGGCCTGCTGCCTAGTTTTGCATGGTCCGCAAGGTAAGAATTTACATCTTTTTAATGGTTGAAAAAAATCAAATGAATAAAATATTTTGCGACATGTGGGAATTATATGAAATCCAAATAAAGTTTTATTGGGACACAGACATACTCGTTTGTGTACAAATTGCTACAGCTCCTTTCGTGCTACAAAGACAGAATTGAGTAGTTGTGACAGAGCCCCCAAACTGTAAAATATTTACTATCTGGCTCTTTATAGAAAAAAACGAGCCTATCCTAAAGTCAGAAACAATGGAGCATCCTTTAAAAACCCATGAAATTAAATCAATTTTAAAAAATGTTACTCATGGTTCAGTCCTATGGAAAACAGCATAGAAGTCCCTCAGAAAGTTAAAACGTGAACTACCGGGCTTCCCTGGTGGCGCAGTGGTTGAGAGTCCGCCTGCCGATGCAGGGGACACGGGTTCGTGCCCCGGTCCTGGAAGATCCCACATGCCGCGGAGCGGCTGGGCCCGTGAGCCATGGCCGCTGAGCCTGCGCGTCCGGAGCCTGTGCTCCGCAACGGGAGAGGCCACAACAGTGAGAGGCCCACATACCGCAAAAAAAAAAAAGTGAACTACCATATGATCCAGCAATTCCACTTCTGGATATATATCCAAAGAAAATGAAATAACTGTCTTGAAGTGGTATCTGCATCCCCCTGCCCTCTGTTTATTGTGGCATTAGTTACAACAGCCAATGGAGACAACCTAAGTGTCCATTGACAGCTAAATGGATAAAAGAAGGTGTGGAGATATATATAGGTATAGATATAGATGGATATAGATACAGATATAGTTGCCAGAGATGGGGGGTGAAACGGGTGAAGGGGGTCAAAAGGTACAAAGGTCTAGTTATTGATATAAGATAAATAAATTCTGGGACTGTAATGAACAGCGTGGTAACTATAGTTAACAATACTGTATTGTTCAGTTGACCCTGGAACGACACGGGTTTGAACTGTACGGGTCTATTTATATGAAGACTTTTATCAATAAATATGTACAGTACTACACGATCCCTGGTTGACTGAATCCACACATGTGGATACAGAGGCATGACTATAAAGTTATACGTGGATTTTCGACTTGGAGGGGTGGCCGGTGTATATTTGAAAGTTGCTAGGAGAGTAGCTCTTAAAAGTTCTCATCACACACACACACACAAAATTGTAACCATGTGAGATAATGCATGTGAACTAAAAGTATTGTGGTTATTTGATACATAGCAAATCATTGTTGTACACCTGAAACTAAAACAATGTTTTGTGTCAATTATATCTTAATAAAGCTGGAGGAAAAACAATTTCTAAATATCACTCATTGCTGCAAAAGCTCTGGCAGCTGTATATTTGGAGAGAGGTTTCAACTGCAGCCATGATCCTCTAGGAACAAAACAAAAAAAAAAAAAGAAAAGAAAAGAAAAAGAAGACACCTTCAGTCTTTATACACATAAGGGGTCCTCGGTCATCTGTACGTATAAAACGAATGAAGAAATGCATTGCCTCTAAGCGGAAGCTCCCACTGCTTAATTCCTGAGCCCTGCCATTTGGAAGAAGCTGGCCACCCCAGCCCCTGTGGAATGGTGTGCTCAGGACCCTTAGGCATCGTACACACCCAGCCTATCACAAGCAAGCCCATCTGATCCTCTCACGGTTTCATCCTTCCTAAGGTGAGTTCAAAAAATACCTAATTTCCTCCTAACATCTCCTGAAAGCGGATTCTAATTCAAACTGAATCTTTAAGGTAGAGGTTGTTTATGTTCGGCAAAATGTCCCAGACAAATTACCAGGAAAAGAAATAGCAGCAACATCCTTTATCAGATATTCTGACTAAAGGACAAAGGAAATAATCCAAAATGAGGGTGGAGTGGGTTGAATAGCATCCTCCCAAAATTCATGTGTGTCCAGAACCTCAGGATATAGTTAAGGATCTCAAGATATCGTATTGGATTTGGGATGGTCCGTAAAGCCAGCGACTGTGTCTTTATTTTTATTTTTTTATTTTTTTTGCGGTACGCGGGCCTCTCACTGTCGTGGCCTCTCCCATCACGGAGCACAGGCTCCGGACGCGCAGGCTCAGCGGCCACGGCTCACGGGCCCAGCCGTTCCGCGGCATGTGGGATCCTCCCGGACCGGGGCACGAACCCGTGTCCCCTGCATCGGCAGGCGGACTCTCAACCACTGTGCCACCAGGGAAGCCCGCGACTGTGTTTTTATAGGAAGAGGAGAGGACACAGAGATGTCTTGTCAAGATGGAGGCAGAGATTGGAGTGATGCAGCCACAAGCCAAGGGGTGTCAGGGGCACCCAGGAGCTGAAAGAGGAGAGGAAGGATTCCCTCAAAGCCTTCAGAGGATGTGGCACTGCCAACAACTGATCTCAGACTTTTGGCCTCCAGAGCTGTAGGGCAATACATTTCTGTGGCTTTTAGTCCGTCCCTTTGGCAGCCTCACAGAACTCATAGGGAGGTGGCTTGGGTTTCCATACAGAGTGGGGAATATGGTGGTGGGTTAGGTAAGTTATCCACACAGGATAGAAAAGGCCTCTTGGACCATCTAGACCTCCCATCTAATGCCTTCGTCCCCTCCCTCTCGGTCCAGTCAAGAAACCATGTCGTCGAGACTTACATACTTCCAGGAACAGGAAAATCACTCCACAGCCCTCTTGTGATGATTAATTCAATGTGTCATCTTGCTCGGACGATGGGATGCTCAGATATCTGGTTACACACTATTTCTGAGTGTGCCTGTGAGGGTGTTCCCAGAAGAGATTACCTTTGGAGTTGACGGACCGAGTAAAGCTGATTGCCCTCGCATTGTGGGTGGGCGTCATCCAACCCTTTGAGGGCCCAAGTAGAACAAAAAGGCTGAGGAAGGTTGAATTCTCTCTCTCTGCCTGCCCTGGGACTGGAACGTACACCATCAGCCTTCCTGGTTCTCAGACCTTAGCATGTGACTGGAGTTTACACCACCAGCTCCCCTGGGTCTCCAACTTGCAGATGACAATGGTGGGATTTCTCAGCCTCCATAATTGCATAAGCTAACTGCTTATAATAAATCCCATTATGCAGGTAGATATAGATGATATAGAAAGAGCCTATTGTTTCTGTTTCTCTGGAGAACCCTAACTATTACACTTCTTTTATTTTTTGAGTACATATATTTTTAAAAATTTTTATCGGAGCGTAGTTGATTTACAACGTTGTGTTAGTTTCAGGTGTACGACAAAGTGCATCAGTTATACGTATACATAGATCCACTCTTCTGAAGCAAATGATTCCATCTTTGGACAACTCTTTTTTGTAACAAACCCAAAATCTCTCTCCTTAGGGCTTACACCTACTGACTGCATATGCTCCTTGTGAGGTCGTCCTTATCCAATCTACCTTCTCCATGACAGCCTTTCAACTACTAGGAGGTACTATTGTGTGTCCTTGTGTCTTTTCTTCCCTCAATTTTCCATCCCGTTCCTTTCGGCTGAGTTACTGAGTTACAGTGAGTTACTGAAGTCTAACTCCTGGACCCTTAATCTCCAGGCACTTAAAGTCAAGGAGGCCTATTCACAGCAGCAGTTTTTGATGTTTTCCATATCAGCCAGGCTGTCATTGTTTGTTTGTGTGTGTGTGCGTGGTGAAATGTACACAACATAAAATTTACCATTTTAACCAAAAAAAGTCTCTCTTATAACACAGATTCTGCTCCCCCTGAGCACACCAGCTCTTCTCCTTTGCACGTGTTCCATGTCTTTTGCATCCCCTGTCACGTGGGTGCCTCAGAGTTGGATGTCATGCCGCAGTCCCTATCTGGCTACACAGATGAGAGTAGGGCCATTGCTGCCCTTTTTCTTGATATTGTTTGTTGACTTCCATTGTTTCCTTTGAATCACATGATATTTGACTTAAGAAATCACAACAGCCTGCTCTGTATAGGAAAAGTATGATGGTAAGCTTCCAGATAGTTCCAAGAAATGGATTGCTGTATGTGTGAATCTGTCATTTAGGGAGAAGGAGCCTGGAATGGAAGTCCCTTGGGTAGGTAGGGAGAACAGAAGACCGGGGATGCAGTGCCCCATGGCAACTTGGGGGGCAAGTCTTATTTTATCTGCTTAAGGAGGCAGGAAATGCCCCTGATTCCCTAAGCAGGGCAAATAGCCAACCAATAAAATCCATAATGACAATTTTTTTTTTTTTTTTTTTTTGTGGTACGCTGGTCTCTCACTGTTGTGGCCTCTCCCGTTGCGGAGCACAGGCTCCGGACGCGCAGGCTCAGCGGCCATGGCTCACGGGCCCAGCCGCTCCGCGGCACGTGGGATCTTCCCGGACCGGGGCACGAACCCGTGTCCCCTGCATTGGCAGGCGGACTCTCAACCACTGTGCCACCAGGGAAGCCCCATAATAACAATTTTTGAAACAAACAAATATTGTGATAATTATTCCATTCACTTTAAAGAATTTTAAAGAACATTTTTTTCTTATTAGTAATAATAGTCATAATTGCCACCAATTACTGGGCAATTACTATGTGCCAGGCGCAGTACAAAGTGCTTCACATCCATTATCCCACGAACTCTTACAGCTCTATGAGGTGCATATGATTAGCTCCATTTCATAGCTGAGAAAACTGAGGCTTAGAGAAGTTAAGTGACTCATCCAACGCCACATGCGAATAGAGTGGGGCATGATTTGAACCAGGTTTATCTGAAGGTGAGGCTCATGTTTCTGGCCACCAGGCTGCAGCTGTATAAAACAGTCAACTCAAAATGAAGACTGGGGAGGCCAAAGTCATCACGCCTTCAAACACACAACTCTACATAAGCCTTCAGCACTGCTGCTTCTACAGCCGTCCAAACCAAGGTCCCACCCACTCACTTCTGCCACTCTTTTTCACCCCAGTGTTCAGCCTTCTTACTCTGACTCAAGAAAGACAAACCAACCAGTGAGAGCCTGGCCTCCAAGTTGTCCTCTTTGAACCAAACTCTTTCCTATTTATAAAATGTACTATTCATAATGCTACATCCTAATTTGTACTTTCTATATCACGTTCTTTTCCTATTGGTAAAATTCCAACTGCCTTATCACCACCATCCTTTTTGTCCTTAGAGAAATTCCCTGTAGATATCATCAGCTCCATGCACAGGTGAGAACCAACTTTCTTCTAGAAACTTCGTAGTACCCATGACATTACCCCCAACCCTCAGTAGTTTAGGGGAGCCAGAAAGGTAGGGGCTTCATCTGAATCCCAGATACTTTTAATTGTGGCCAATGCATCATGAATAACTAGAATAAAGCTCTTAAAACATTCTTATTTCTTTTCATTCCAAAAGCATGCATATACCCTGACTTTTACTAATCATGTACTTTATTTTTATTCGAGCATAGTTGATTTACAATGTTGTGTTAGTTTCAGGTGTACAGCAAGGTGAATCAGTTATACATATATCCACTCTTTTTTAGAATCTTTTCCCATATAGGTCATTACAGAGTACTGAGTAGAGTTCCCTATACTATACAGTAGGTCCTTATTAGTTATCTATTTTATATATAGTAGTGTAATGGTGTACTTTAAAAGTTATTTTTTGCTACTTCCCTGTTCAAATGCATGACATCCTCTCTAAAAAATAGGTCACTTATTATTTACATTCTTTGGAATGTCCTCAAATAGATTTTTTTTTTGATGGGGAAGAGCAATAATATTTTTTTCTTTTGTTTCATTCAAGTATAGTTGATATACAATATTGCATTAGGGAAGAAGAAGAATATTGATGTTAAGCCTTCCTCCCTGCAAAGTATATATTAAAGCACATATTTATCAAGATTTCTGCTCTTCTCATAACATAAGAACATGTCCCTGGCAGATATCTGACATTTTAATCCCCTAATTTTTCACAGGTTCTTAAAGCAGATGCAAAACAAATATTCACCCTAGGTTGCAAATAGGTCACTAGGCTACAGTCAACGGGGTATTAGATTAAGGCTGAATCGTCTCTTTCAGAAACTCCTTGTGTGTCCTTCGGAAAATCACACAACCTCTCTGGTGTTTTGTTCTGTTCTGTTTTGTTTTATTTGAGGCAGTCTGGATTAAATCATCTCTGAGGTCAATTTTGGCTTTAAGACTCTACTTCTATGGTCACGGTCCTTTCCCTCTTATTCTGTGATACTGTGGACATTTGTAATCGGGACAGGTGTCCAGACAAGGTCCATGGGTGGAATGTAAACACATTCATAAGGAGACGTAGAAGTGGTGACACTGGATTCTGTTGCGACCCAGGTCAGCAAATGGATATTTGGCCCCCTTCCCTGCAATATTTGTTTTCATGGTAAAAATCTAGCTCCGAGAAACGATGCTGAATCCACAGATCTTGTCGCTGGGACTCATCAGGGGGACAAAGACGGAGTTTCCCAGCGCTCATTAATCCACATGTAAAAGATTAAGCAGCACAGACACTGTGACCACTGGGAAAATTACAGAGATAAAGATCATTACATGCATCTGGTTTTCCAGGGGGAAGACATGGAGATAAAGCCTTAAGTCTTTAATAAGGCTAGAAATTAAAACTGGGATTAATGACAACAAGAAGCATTTATAAGAAGCTGTACCTGACACTCCTGCCTAAGTTTTGCTGGCCTGATTTCCGGAACATTTTCTATGTTGTTAATATTTATCACCAGCTTCTTTTCTGGTTGAAAACAACTGTCACTGCCCACTGGTTTCAGGTCCACAGCCTTCTCCTTAGACATACTTGTCCTGCTTCAGACTATACTTAAAAAGCAATAATTCAACACTGGTCCCATGAGGTTTCTGTAGAGACGAGGGAGTATGAATCTCTGAATGTCAATGGAGCTTTGAGGTCTGGCCTTGTCCTGTGGTACACCAAGAAAACAGCTCCCGTGACAGGTGACTGAGGGGCATGCACCCTGGGCTCAGAATGGGGAGGGGAGAATGGACTCCCTCCTTATTAAATAGCTCAGATACTCCTACAAGTGGAGACGCAGAAGCCTCTGTTAAAATGTAACTGTGCCACTCAGCTGACCAACTTTTATGGGTTGAATGGTGTGCCTCCAAAAAGATATGTTGACATCTTAACCCCCAGGACTTAGGATGTGACCTTACTTGGAAACAGCATCGTTATAAAGGTAATCAAGTTAAAATGGAGTCATTAGGGCAAGCCCTCATCCAATATGACCGACGTTCTTATAAAAAGTGGGAATTTAGACACACATATGCACACACACAAACACACACAGACACACACAGAGGAAAGAGACACAGGGAGAATGTGTGTGAAGGTGGAGGATTGGAGTGATGAGTCTACAAGTCTAAGAACACCAAAGACTGATGGCAAACCATCAGAATCTGGGAGAGCAGACTGGAGAAAATCCTTCTCTCATAGTCTCCAGAAGGAACCAACCCCACAGACACCTTGATCTCAGACTTCCAGCCTCCAGAAATATGAGAGAATAAATTTGTAGTTTAAGTCACCCCATTTATGATACTTTGTTAGGTCAGCCCCAGGAAATGAATACACCAACACTTCAACAGAGTAGAAAGTATGAGTGCCTTAGCTACTATCACCTGGCAAAGAACAGCATTTTAAAGGAATAGAAAATGTGTCCAAGTGGGAAAGCTTGGAAGATCCAGAGGAAAGGGTGGTGCAAGCAAAGGGCATATCAGAGGCCTCGTTGCCACGACGGCTATGGAAACCCGAGGACTAACCTAAGAGCACCAGAAACCTTAGCGAGTTGAGGACAGATTCTAAACTGAAGGTCAGGAAGGTGTTGAAGATAAGCTCTCCCTACATCACAGTTTGCTGAGGCTAACTGTGGTTTTAACCATATTTGAATTTGCAGTTAATTATGGGGTTTCAAAATTGATTATACCTAGTAGCACAATCTACCAGATTATCTTAGCTCCTTTCACCCACGACCATTAACCGTGAACAAGAGCCGTGCCCACATTTCGTTACCTCTATGGCTTGTTCACAGGGCTGAGCTTATCAGGGCTGCCAGGCCTGGCCAGGTAGATGGATCCAACCTTAGCCACCGGGATGCCGGGGACATCTTTGCGACAGAGTGCTGGTGCGTAAAACATATGAAGAGTCTGGTTGTGGACACTGGTCCGACTCCAGGACAAACGTAAGCAAGCCTGCAGAAAAAGATGAAGCTTAAATCCAACCCCTTCGTTCTCTTAGCCCATTTCCACGTTGACTTCTTGTGCTGTTGCCCACAATCCACCCAGACCTGCTCTGCTCCTTGCCAAGTTCAGCTCCTTCCAGAATGTAGCCCTAATCCATCATGGCATGGCAGATCTCAATAACTAGAACATTCCAGAGTGCAGAAGGAAGGTGCAAATAGTACACTGTACTAATTAGAATTAAGTTCAGCTGTAAGTAACAGGAAAAAAAAACCCATGAAATAATAGAAGACTAAGCAAGGTAGAGTGTTTCTGTTTAGTTTGAAGGAGTTTAAGGGAGGACATTTGAGAGCAGAAAGATGCTTCACAGTATCAGGAACCCTTTTTTCCTTCTTGTTCCACTTCAGATGGCCTCATCCTATTGTTCTAAGATGGCTGCCAGAGCTCCAGCCAACACAATCGCATTCCAGCCATGAGGAAGGACACAAGGGAAGGAGAAGAGCATGCTTTCTTTCTTCAAGGACAGTTCCCAGAAGTTGCTACATTAGCCTAAGTCTCATTAGCCAGAACTTAGTCACATGGTCACACCAAACTACAAAACAGGCTGGGAAATATAGTCTTCAGTGTTGGCAGCCATGTGACCTAAAAATCAGTGATTCCAGTAAGATAGGACAGGGCTGTTCAACCTTGGCACAACTGCTGGGCCTGATGAGTCTTAGGTGCAGAAGCTACCCTGTGCACTGTGGAGCATTTAGCAGCATCCCTGGCCTCTACCTTCTAGATGCCAGTAGCAGCCCCCTACGTGTGATGAACAAAAATGTCTCCAGCCATCGCCTAATGTCCCCTAGGGGCCAAAATCACCCCCAGTTAAGAATCACTGCTCCGGAAAAAGAGAAGACGTATTAGCCATTTCTGCCACCTCCACTTCACCTTGTATCCTGCCCCACTCTCATGCCTCGTCTGTCACTGAAGGCCACCTTTTCACTTTATGTTATTCCCTGATTCTGGTACACTAACCCACCACTTTCAACTCATACTCTGCTTCCTAGACAATATTGGGTACAACACCCCTGAATCAACCCTGACCTAAGATCTCCCAGTTTGGGGAGTAGTCCCTTACCCACGCATCGCAGGACATGGACTCGGAATTACAATCAGAGAAAAGCAACACAGAGAAACAAGCTTGTTTGAATTCATTATGGAATATTGAACATCCTGAAGAAGACGCAGCCTTTAAAAAGGTCAGTGGTATACATATGTATATATCATAGGTAGCAGGGATTATATATACATATTTTTTTTTTTTTTTGGTATGCGGGGCTCTCACTGTTGTGGCCTCTCCCGTTGCGGAGCACAGGCTCCGGACGCGCAGGCTCAGCAGCCATGGCTCACGGGCCCAGCCGCTCCGCGGCATGTGGGATCTTCCCGGACCGGGGCATGAACCCGTGTCCCCTGCATCGGCAGACGGACTCTCAACCACTGCGCCACCAGGGAAGCCCAGGGATCATATTTTTTAAAATATTAAGACACGATTTGTTCCTACTGACTGGGTGACTATCAGCTTATTGAAGCTGAAAGATTCACCGCTTTGCGGAGAGAGTGGATACTGCTCAGGGGAGAATTCATCAATCTGTTGGATGCTTCAAACTAAATTTTTCAAGGTCCTTGGTGAGTCGTTGGGGGGAAAGGAAGGCAGTAGACTTGAAAGCCAAGTTTTCAAAAGAGAAAGAAAAAGGATTTCTTAGAATTTCCAAAGTTGCAATTTATATATCAAGAACTAAAGCTTTGAGGACTTCCCTGGCCGTCCAGTGGTTAAGACTCTGCACTTCCAATGCAGGGGGCATGGGTTCGATCCCTGGTCAGGGAACTAAGATCCCACATGCCGTTTGGTGCAGCCAAAAAAAATAAAAAATAAAGCTGCAGAAAAAAAGAAAACAGCCAAGTTAAAAAAAAAAAGAACTAAAGCTTTGAGGAAAGGCCACAGAGTAGGTCACGGTGTGTAGGCTATGACATGAGGGGAGCTCGCAGCCCATAGGAAGAAGACAGGCCCTTCCAGGGCGCTGGGGAGGAACCTGGAAAGAATTCCGCGGGGATGAGAGAAGGAGCCTCAAGAAGCCCTTGGCACACATACCCTGCTGAGTCCTGGGCAGCCAAGGGACAGGCAATGGCAGGAGCACCTGGACAGACCCAGTGGAACCTGGGTACCTTGGGAGAAAGGAGAGTCTGGGGGCAACATGATTCCTGGGCAGGAGATTAGCAGGGTCTGAGGAAGGAGGTGCAAAAGTGAGGACCTGAGCTAATCCTTCACACCCACCCCTGAGCGTGGCACGTGAGGAAGACATTCAGAAGCTGCACATACCCCTTTGGGCTTGCGGAAGTGCCAAGAGTATCTATGGGAAAAAAGAGGGTTGAGACCAGGACAGGGAGACTTTGGACTGTAGGAATCTTTGAAGCGGGGACTTTCCCACGGACCACAGGCTTTAGCAGCAAGAGCCAGCCAGCAGGCACACGAGGTGGTAGTAGACACAGCTCTGTAGACTCGGCCGAAATGCCCATGAGCAGGAAGGGTGATCTGGGACTTAGAGAAGGCCAAAGAGCAGATGCCACCCGTCCTCTGCCGTGAGACAGGAAGCCATCTCTGACCATCAGTTACCGCTTTGGGAAAGGAGGAGGAAAAGGGAAGTAGGGAGAAATCCTGAAAACACTGATTAGTTACCTGAAAGACACTGAGTCGTCAAAAGAAGCCGTTTAAACCTGAAATTTTCAAAAGATAATTTAAGTTATTGTATTAGCTCGAGCTGCCGTAACGAATAACCAGAGACTGGGTGGCTTACGCAACAGAAATTTATTGTCTCACAGTTCTGGAGGCTGGGAAATCCAAGACCAAAGCGCTGGCAAGGTTAAGTTTCATTCTGAGGCCTCTTCTCTTCGCATATAGACGGCGCCATCTCGCTATGTGCTCACATGACCTCCTTGTGCGTTTGAGGGGACAGAGAAGCTGTCTGGTGTCTCTTCCTATAAGGACATCAGTCCAATCAGATCACGGCGCGATCCTTATGACTTCACTTAACCTTAATACTTTCTTAGTCCAAATACAGTCACCCTGGAGGTCAAGGCTTTGACATATGAACTGGGCTGGGCGAGGGGTGGGCAGGGGTGATGGAGAGAGGGTGGAGAGGGACACAAAAAGTCAGTCCATAACAGGTAGCAAATTTAAGTGCTTTTTTCTACGCAGTTGGATTAGGGGCTCAAGATCAAGTTTATTTCCATCATAGAGAGGTGAACTAAGTTTCTCTGTTCACATCTACGTGTGTGACCTGCAAAAACATGTAAATATCTAAGTGTATACAGTTCAAATATAAACCACTTGAGGATTTGTACAAAATGTTGGCATTGGGTATCATTTGGAAATGGCGTTTTGGGTGATTCGTATTTTATTCTTTTCACGTACTTATATTTCCATATTTAACCTGCATTTCTTTTATAATAAGAAAAAACACACATAACAATAAAAAATGGTCACTATCATCCAACCATCAAGATTTTGTACAAAAATGATAAGCATGATGATATTTAATCCTGGAAAGATCTGGGGAAATGAGTGCTTTCATTCCTTGCTGGTAGAAACATGAATTATTCCAGTCTTTCTGAACGGCCACGTGGTAATATGTACGAAAAGCCTTAAAATGTGTATCTGCTCTGACTTAGCAATTCCACTTCTAGAAATTTGTTCTTTAAAGATTTATTTTAGGGAACCTAAGAACATGCATAGAGACTTATTACAAGGATTTTGTGGCAGAGTTATTAGCAAAACCCTAATAAAATAATTGGACCCAAGTGTCCAATCCTAGGTAACTGAAGGAGAGAATTAGGATATTCTATACTACGGAATATTATGCATCCTTTAAAACTCAAGTTGTAGAAGCATATTTGTGTTTATGGTATATTGCTAACTGAAAAACTAAGCTACAAAGCTGCAGGTTTAGTATTACTTCATTAGCCACAATATTAATGCAAAACAAAATATCCTAGAACTCAGTGGCTTACCACAGACAGTTACTCTCACGCTCACAGTGGGCAGGTTGTCTGAGGTTAGGCTGATCGGGGCTGGGCTCTGCTGGGTGGCTCTTCTTCAGGCTGGGGCAGCGGAATGGGCTCCCAGCTGCAGGTGGGGTCAGGCCTATTTTCGTTGTCTCTCATCCCTCCAGGACAGCAGCTCCCAGGGGCACATTCTCAGAGTGGAACAAGCCCCACCTATAACCAAATTTAAAGCCTCTGCTCATTTACATCCACCAGCATTCCATGACCGCAGCAAGTCCACGGCCAAGCCTTGTACCAATAAGTTGGGAAACTACAATACTCGGTGCTGCCACAAGTAGAGAGGAATAGCCAGGTGGCATGGCAAAGGGCACGGGTATGTGGAGGGGGGAAGAATTGAAAATAAGATTGCCATCTTCCACCTTTGACACTTTAAAAAAAATAATTAACGTGCAATATCTACCTCTCTATTTATGAAAGAATCTTTTTCAATAAGCAATGGGTTTTGCATTGAGTGACAGAAATCTTGACTATGACTTAAAAAGTAAAATGTTAATTTTTCTCATGGAACAAGAAGACCAGAGGCAGGCAGACCAACAATGTCATCAAAGAGGGAGGGAGGCAATCTTCTGTCACCCTGACCGACCATCCTCATCGTGTGGCCTTCATCCTTAAGTCACAAGATGCCTGAGGCCCTGCAGGTCTGTGTGTGCCTGCTCCCCAAACCTTGACTTTTTCAGAAATATCGATTTTGTTTACATGGATTAATATGGACTTGGTCTCTACCTGGGTGGGTACAGAGAGCTGCTGAGGATTGCAGTTTTCCTTTTCTCCTCTTTTGCAAAGAAACACCAGGCTTCCGGGATTAATACTAAGAACTGTTGATTTACACATTGCCTGGAGTCACCCAACATTTTACCCAAATCTGATGTCAATTTCTCTGAAGAGATTACCCAACCCACTTACTTCCCCCCTGTAGCCACATAAGCAACTGCAATTTAATACTCGTGGTTATCACAGGGTTCAGCCTTAAGCAGTCCTTCCTTAGAAACAAAACAAAATAAAAGGATACCTCCAATATGTTTACAATTTTATTCCTTGCTGGGAAGGGCCCAGTAAAATGCCTCCCATGGCATAGCTAGAACAGAAAAGAAACCTATCAAAGGTGGGGAGGCCAAGGGGGCCAAGGCCAGACACAATTAACTTCAGCCACTGGGGCTTTCAAGTTAAGGAAGCTGATTGTAGCAAATGTCTCCTTGCAGAACTGCCAACTTATTTAGAGACCCACTAGGGACCCGGAGTGTGGGGAGGCCGTTCCGAAGGCTGGAAACTCTTGCCTGGGCTTGAATTTAGAAATAAGTTCAATGAGTTCCTACCCCAATGAGAATCATTAGTCCCTAGTTTACTTTTTAAAAGAAAGTTTAAGCCATCCAGGAACCAAAAGTCATAGGACAGAGGCTTCACGGTTTATTTTTAACGCTTATAACCTAAGGGCAGGAAAGGGCTGTTTTCATTTTCTAGGACTTGACTAATGTAAGAGGCAATCCTCCTAGAATACACTTCTCTCTCCTTCTTTATTGTCCTCTCTCTCTTTCTTCTATACTGACAGTACTCCTTGATAATGTCAAATGCCCACATCTTAAGTCAATTGCTCTTTGAATTTTGACAAATGGGAACACATATAACTACCCGCAATACAAGACAGAGGACCTTTCCATCATTCCAGAAAATTCCTCTGTGCCTCTTTCTAGTCACCCAGCACTGTTCTAATTTCTATCACCATAAGTTAGTTTTGCCTGTTCTTGAATTTCATATTAATAGAATCATAAAGTATGTATTCTTTTGTGTTTGGCTTCTTGTGCTCAATATAATGTTTTTATTTTTAACATCTTTACTGGGGTATAATTGCTTTACAATGGTGTGTTAGTTTCTGCTTTATAACAAAGTGAATCAGTTATACATATACACATGCTCCCATATCTCCTCCCTCCCGCGTCTCCCCCCTCCCACCCTCCCCATCCCACCCCTCCAGGAGGTCACAAAGCACCGAGCTGATCTCCCTGTGCTATGCGGCTGCTTCCCACTAGCTATCTACCTTACGTTTCGTAGTGTATATATGTCCATGCCTCTCTCTCGCTTTGTCACAGCTCACCCTTCCCCCTCCCCATATCCTCAAGTCTGTTCTCTAGTAGGTCTGTGTCTTTATTCCTGTCTTACCCCTATGTTCTTCATGACATTTTTTTTTCTTAAATTCCATATATATGTGTTAGCATACGGTATTTGTTTTTCTCTTTCTGACTTACTTCACTCTGTATGACAGACTCTAGGTCCATCCACCTCACTACAAATAACCCAGTTTCGTTCCTTTTTATGGCTGAGTAATATTCCATTGTATATATGTGCCACATCTTCTTTATCCATTCATCAGAAGATGGGCACTTATGTTGTTTCCATCTCCAGGCTATTGTAAATAGAGCTGCAATGAACATTTTGGTACATGACTCTTTTTGAATTATGGTTTTCTCAGGGTATATGTCCAGTAGTGAGATTGCTGGGTTGTATGGTAGTTCTATTTGTAGTTTTTTAAGGAACCCCCATACTGTTCTCCATAGTGGCTGTACCAATTCACATTCCCACCAGCAGTGCAAGAGTGTTCCCTTTTCTCCAAACCCTCTCCAGCATTTTCAATATAATGTTTTTGATTCATCCATGATGTTGCCTTCATCAAGAGTTTGTTTCTTTTGATTGATGAGTAGTATTCCATTGTAAAAATATACCATAATTTGTTTATCTATTCTCTTGCTGATGTTCCCAGTTATTATGAATAAAGCTATCATGAACGTTTTGGACACATCTTTTTGAGGAATATGTTTTCATTTCGCTTGGGTATGTACCTAGAAGTGGATTTTCTGCTCATAAGTTAGATAACATGCTGAACTAAAATTTTACTATTTTATGTTTTCACCAACAATGTATGGTTGCCAACACTTGGTATTATCAGTCTTGTAATTTTAGACATTCTGATGAGTGTGTTGCAGTATTTCATTGTGGTTTTAATTTGCATTCCCCTATTGCCTTATAATGTTGGACACATTTTCATGTATTGAAATTTCTTGGCTATTCAGGTATCTTCCTTTGAAAGTGCTTGTTAAAGATTTTTGTCCATTTTTTATTAATTGGGGTTTTTATTATTGATTTGTAGGAATTCTTTATATATTCTAGATGAAGTCTTTTTCAAATATACGCTTCTTGAATATTTCATCCCAATCTGTAGCTTGACTTTTCATTTTCTTGATGATGTTTCTTTTAATGACAAGTATTTAATTTTGATAAAGTCCAATGTATGAATGTTTGCTTTTATTGGTAGTGTCTTTTATGATTTTCTAAGATATCTTTCCCTGTCCCAAATAGTGAAGATATGTTTTCCACTTCAAATTAATTTATATGTATAGTGTGAGGTAGGAGTCAAGGTTAATTTTTTCCTGTGCCAATATCTAGTTTTTCCACCATTTTTCCCTGATATTTACTGACATGTGACTTATTTGCCTTTCTACATTGAATTGCTTTGACATTTTTGACAAAAAGCAATTGACCATGCATCTATATGTTGCCCAATAACCACGGTAGATCTATTTCTGGACTCTTTATCCTGTTCTATTGATCTATTTTTTACCTTATACCAATAGTACACTATCTTGATTACTATAGCTTTTTAGTAAGTCTTGAAATCAGCTAGCATAACTCCTCCACCTTTGTTCTTCTTTTTCATGATTGTTCTGGCTATTTAAGATACTTCGCATAAATATTTTAGAAATCAGCTTATTCATTTCTACAAAACTCTCTGCTGGGATTTAGGTAGGGATTGCATTAACTGGATAGATAAATTTGAGGAAAGCTGACATCTTAACATACTAAATCTTCCAATTCATGAACATGGTATAACTCTGCATTTATTTAAGACTTCTCTAATTTGTCTCAGCAATATTTTATAAATTTCTGTGTAGAGACCTTGCATATCTTTCATTAAAATTAAATTTATTCTTAGTATTTGATTCTTAGGTTACTTTCAGTAGTGTATTTTAATTTTATTTTCCCATTATTTGTTGCCTGTATAGAGAAATACAATTTAATCTTTATACATTGGTCTTTTACCCTGCAACTTTACTAAATTCACTAAAAAATTCTAGTAGTTTGTAGATTCCTTTGGATGTTTCATGTACACAGTGACATCAACTGCAAATAAAGATAGCATTCCTTCTTTCTTTCTCATCTTTGTGTCTTTTATTTCTGTCCTTGACTTATTGCACTGGCGAGGCCCTCTACTGAATTGTAGGATAGAAGTGATAAAAGTGAATATCCTTGTCTTGACTGTAGAGGGAAAGCATCTAATATTTTACCATTAAGTGTGATGTTAGTTCTAAGTGTTCAGTAGATATCCCTTATTAGAGAGGAGGTTTCTTTCCTTGATTTTCTACTTTGCTGAGAGCTTTTTGTTTCTGTTGTTGTTTTCTTTTTTTTTAATACAGAATGGGTGTTGAATTTTATCAAATGTTTCCTCAGCATTTATTAGTACAGTCACAAGGTTTTTGTTCTTTATGACATTGATTTTTTAATGTTCAACAAATATTCCACTTTGGATAAACCTCACTTTGTCAAGATATATTCTTCTTTTAATACATTGCTGTATTCTATTTGCTAATATTTTGTTTGTGGTTTTGGTTAATTTCATAAACTACTCTAATCTGAACAATAATCTGTCCTCATTCTGTCAAAATGAAGGTCACCACAGTCCCAACCCAATAGCTGTACTGTTGCCAAACAAGTGTTTCATGAATCAGTGATTTTTTTTAAATTTCTTATTTTTATTCTTCTGTATGAAAAGTTAAAAAGTAGAACTGAATGAAATTTACCATGGCACAAATACAAATGTGTAGATTGTAGAAACTTTCTGTGAAATCGGAATCATATAAAAGCTATAACAAAAAACAATTCTATTTCTGTGAATGTAAGAATGCCCTAAAAAATAAAGGTTAAGAAAAAATAGAAATGTCAAAAACAAACAGAAAAACAATTCTATTTGATATAGAAAAGTAAGAGCAAAACCAAATCCTATAATCACTGTAACTGACTGAATATTAAGGAGCCTGGCTCTCTATTCCTTGCAATGATGCTTGTCTTCATCAATTTATTATCAATACAAAAATCCTAAAATGAACATTTTTAATACTGGGATTAAGAATTGTCCTTTTATAACCTGGGAACCAAAATTATCTATGAAATGTGTGACATGAATTTGAGGAAAAGAGGAAAGAAGAATCCCTGTCTCACATCACTGGCATCTCATCACTCCTAATTCCCATCCTATTTCCAGCCCCACCCAAGTCCTTTGGTCTCTGAGTTAACACAGTGACCTGCTGTGTGCAAAGGTGGACTCAGCTCAGGCCTTTTTTCTGAGCTAAAGTGGGGTCCCAGGTCCCATATCCCATATCCCACGTCAGGGGATCCCAGCTGCACCAGGCCTTAACAACCATCCCCTCAGAGTCTCTTTGCCCAGCATGCCCTTCCCCTAGGTTTGCATCAGGAGGAGAATTAGGTAAAGGTACCTTCTCACTCAGTCCCAAAGTAACCTGCCTCAGGAAACTAACTTTTCCAAACTGACTGAGCAGGAGGTGCTGGGATAGGATGCTTTGGTTCTGCAACCAAAACCTCTCCTCTCCTCCGGCTTGACCTGGAGTGGCACCTGCTCTCAGGTAACCTATGTCCAAAGCCCATGGCCCCATACCCCTCCAGCCAAGCCCTCTGGCATGCTTGCCCACAGGTTCTGTGGGTGGAGAGAGTGGCCTCCGTGGCTGAGCCGTCCCCACTGCTGGTTCCAACAGCCTTTCCTGACCATCAGTTCTGAGATATTCCTGATTCCTTCCAATAAACCTCCATCACTCATGCCCCTTTGGTTTTCCTTACTGTCCTTGAGCTGGTTTTGGGCACTTGCAACCAAAATAAGCTTGACTGGGTCAGAGGAAGCCAACAGGTGTGGGAAATGGAAGTGTCACGAGAGCCCTGCATGAAACAGGGCACAGCAAAGCAGGAGGACTTACCAAATTAGAATGGGATGGAAAATCAGGATCTCATGGCCAAGGTGACCCAACCAGCGTGCAGGGGTGGGGGAAACATCTTCAGAGTGGAGAGCTGGAGGAGGGCGTCCTTGAAAACACAGCTTCAAACCATGCAGTGTGGCTGGAGGGTGCTGGTCCCCTGAATGACACCTGAAGGGCAGCATGAAAGATATGTGTTCCAGGTGAATTGGGGCAACAGTAACCAAATAACGAAGTCCTAAGCACAGTCCTTCCAAATGCAGAGTAAAGAGAGGTTTGAGGGTCACTCAATGCTTATTCCAACCCATATGGATGCAAATGCCAGCAGGACCCACCAACTGCAGCTTTCACATATGATTACTACTATAGCTCCCTCCATTCATTCTCATGCCACGCAGAGTCCTAGGTGCTGAAAACCTATCAGTCAATCAAACAAGGGTCCCAGTCCTCAGGGAGTTTGAATTCTATCTACTGAGCATCTACAGTCAGCTAAGCACTTCACATGCACTCTTTCATTCAATCCTCAGAGCAACCCTATGAGGTAGGTACTGTAACAAGCTGCACTGTACACTTGACGAAACGAGGCTCAGAGAGATGAGGAGACCAACCCAAGGATGCACAGCCGGTGAATGGCTGAGGTGGGTCTGAGTGGGAAGCCTGGCTCCAGGGTCCGAGTTCTTGACTTCCATCCAGGTAGAAGTGGCAGTCCAGGCTTCTTCCCCCTTCTACCTCACATGCACATATTATTAAGCTGGAAACCCTTCTAGGCACTGGGATAAAATGAGAAAGGAACCCTCAGTCTGGTAAGAGGTACAGCTGTGCTTGCTCTCGACAAAGAGAGCTCTAAAGAAGGAACCATTTATGGCCAGAATGTGGGTTCAGGAACAAGCATGCTAGAGAGGAAACCTCAAAGACACAGGCTGGGAGAGGGGAAGGAGCAGGGAGCCTGGGGGAAGACAAGAGGTCCCGCGTGGCTCTGAGACCAAACCCTGGAGGTGATGGAGACGGGGGCAGAGGCAGGGTGTGATGAAAGGCAGTCGTCAGGAAGTGGGTGGGAGGGAGTGTCAGGATGTCCTGTGCCTGGTACCATGTCTGTGGCCTCAGAGGAAGGAAAGGAGAGAGGAAGTGAGGAGGGAGGAAGGGAAGGGGAAGAAGTTGGAAAACCAAGGTGGTTCAGGTTATGAAAGACTTGCAGGGTTCTAGTAAAAAGTGTGCACTTTTTGTTGTCAGTGAGCAGTCATTCATGGTTTAATCAAGGAAGTGATAAGCAGTACTCCACCGAATCTGCATTTCTATATTAGATGATAGATAGATAGAGATAGATAATAGATACCTAGATGATAGATTGCTAGATACTTAGATAGATACCTAGATGATTGATTGATTGATAATTGATAGATGATAGATAATAGATACATAAATAGATACATAGATGATCGATCGATTGATAGATAATAGGTGAGAACTAGATGAGAGAGAGAAAGGCGGAGGTAGAGAAAGATGGAGAAGGAGACTGGATGAGAATGGAGATGGGCTGAAGATGGGGTAGGGATGAGGATAGTGATATGTTTTTCCCCCTGGGGGGTGGAGGTATAGAAGGCACTAGGGGTGGACAGAAGACAGGATTTTTTTGTTACATTTCTCCCCCTCCCAGCTTTCTGCACAGGCTGGAGACTGGGTGACAGGATGCAGGAGGCAAGCGCTGGCCTGAAAGAATAGCCACTTCCCCTGACCAATGCCCAACACACAGGCTTGGATCACCGGCCAGACCCGCTGGGAACTGGAGCCACTCGTCCCTGCTGGAAAAGCCCCTGCCTGAAAAGTTAGGGGGTTTGTTTTCATGTTTTGCCTTAGCAGCCTCCACATTGGCCTCCGTCTCCAGTGCTCATGGTGACTGCCTGTCGGGTCTAAGGGTTATTAGGAGGGAACAAATCCGCAGGTAGCGGCCACCTTGCCCGCCATGGCAGCCTCGCAAAGCCAGGCTCCCGCTGCGAAGGGCCAAGCCACCCTGGGAGGGGAATGACCAAGGTCAAGGTTGGGGATGCAGCATCTGCAGCAGAGCATTTGCCCCATTCTCCTCCTGTGGTCATTGTTACTTTCCACTGACCAGCTGCCTGCAGGCTCCGGGTAGAGACAGAATGTGTAACACAGCCGCCATTCAGTGGAGATTAATGCCTGAAATGAGCCACACCTCTGAACAATTGCTTCCTAGAAGAGGGACAGCGCTGAATGGCCAGGGAGCCCCATTGATGACTGTTATGAAAGAGGTAAAGGCCGGCCTAGAGGGAAAGAAAAGTTTCACACCGCCCCTCAAACCTAGCTCCGATTCTTCCTCCTCGCCCTTCATTTCCCTTCTGACTGCCCATTTGGCCCATGTTGCCCTAATCCAGACTCGTTCTTTTATGTACGGGGACTTGGGCAGCCAGCTGAAAATTCACGGATTTGCTACTGTAAGTCATATCACTGCGGCTGCGTGCCGATCGCATTAGTACTATTATCTGCGCAACTTTCCGACTTGACAATTAGTTACTATCATTCACACTGTGCAATCAGCTGTTAAATCCTCATTTATGCTCATTTGAATATGAATGTGCCGTTCAATAACATGTTAGATTGCCATGTTTACAAATATACTCCAGGTATTTAGAAATTTAGATGATGCAAAGCATACTGTTTAAGCCGTGCTTGGTGCCAGTTTAAATAACTTAAGCCTATTTATCAGTCACTTAGCAATTCTTTTCACATACTTCTGTTTTCCTGGGTCCTACCCTTCTCAACCAAAACTAAAATATGCTCTCTTTTTGTTTGTTTGCTTTGTTGCTGTATTAAACTAATAATCTTCTAGATGGGACTTAATTAGCAGTCACCTCTGCAGCGGGTCTTCTTTTCTAATTCCAGCTGATCTAATTCCTGCCTCTTTTAGAGGCAGATGAAACAGTAAACGGGAAAAAGAAAAAAAAGAAAAGATCTCTGCAGCTGCAATGTTAAATATCAAGTCTCTGAAAGCAAATGATTTGTATGTAGCACAAAGGGAAGGGAAGAGCAAATTTTTGAATGAAGGTAAAACCGAAGAGAAAAGATACACTTGATCGTAAACTCTCAGAAGGGAAACAGTGTATACTCAGAGCAGGGCTGCTCAAACTTTAATGTGCCTTAGAGGCACCTGGGGATTCCCTAGGACTTGCAGATCTGGTTCAGTAAGTAGAGCTGGGCAAGATACCTAACCATCTCCCAGGTGTAACTGATGTTCCTATGAGACCAGGTACCACAGTGGGCAGCAAGGCTCTAAAACATAAATCATACATCCACCTTCAACTATTATCCTTACAATAAGAACACACATTAGGAGATTTAAGGACCAAGCTTGACAATTCCACTCTGGTATAACCAAAAGAATTGAAAGCAGAGCCTTGAAGAAATATACGTACACCCATGTTCACAGTAGCATTATTCACAATAACCAAGACAAGGAAGCAACCCAAGTGTCCATCCCTGGATGACCTGATAAACAGAATGTGATATATAAATGGAATGGAATGTTATTCAGTCTTAAAAAGGAAGGAAATTCTGGGACAGGCTGCAACATGAAAGAACCTTGAGGATGTTATTCTAAGTGAAATAAGCCAGACACCAAAGGACACATATTGTATGATTCCACTTAGATGAAGTATCTAGAATAGTCAAACTCACAGAAACAGAAAGAATGGTGGTTGCCAGGGGCTGGAGAGAAGAGGAAATGGGGAGTTGTTTAATGGATACAGAGTTCCGGTTTTGCAAAATGAAAAAGTTCTGGGGATTGGTTGCATGACAACGTGAATAGACTCGACAGTACTGAACTACACACTTAAATATGGTTAAGATGGTAAATTTTATGTTATGGGCATTTTACCACACATTTTTTTAATGTTTTTAATAAATTGGAAAAAAATCTTGGTTCTAGAAACATCATTAAAAAAAAATCCTTTTTCTACCAAGAAAGCCATATTTCAGCTGACTCTTATTCAATTCTTCCATGTGCTGGTCAGCTGTCACCAGTCCTGATACCAGCCGAAGAAGGATTAATCAATTTTTCTTCCACACTCCCATGTCCTCTGATCAAAACTCTATTTCAGTAATTATTGTATTCTCATCAATGTTCAGATTCTGTGTGTCTCCACCTCACTCTCTCGAATGTGAGGTTTTGAAGGCGATGATTTGCCCCTACAGCTATTTGGTAGATGCTGCTGGAGACTGAACCCTCAGGCATTTCTTGTCTCCTTCCTGACACAATCCCCATTTTACTCTGGTGTCGCCCCTTCTCGGATCTGTCCACATGCTTCAGAGGAGGCTGGGCCCTTAGTGCGTGGGCCATGAGGAGTCCAAGTCAATCATGATGACGCCATTCCCCTTGTCAGTGACTGGTTCCAACATAGTCAGGGGCCAATTTTGTGGTCAACGAGATAGGAGGGGGCTCTGCTGAGGAGCTTCAGGAAAAGATTTCCTTGCTTTTTTTTTTTTTTTAAAGACACATTTATTCAACTTCATGATTAGACATTTAGCAATCAGCAGCATGGGTGCAAAAAAAAAAATCTACATTAAAACCCTTTGTTGGAATGCTTTATACTTTCCACAGAACAGAAACTAAAATAATCTGTTATACAATTGGTCACAAATACAGTCTTCCAGGTTTTTTTGCCCATACACATGAGTATTGTCTAAAATATGTCTTCTTTGTAGCAGCGAGGTCCTGCCACCACCGTGCTTGGCTGCGTTCACCGATCTGTTGTAGCCTGGAGCTTCCCTGTCACTTCTCTGGCTCTCCTCTCCTGCTAAGCTTTGTTTCCCGGCAGTAATTAAAATCTTCTGCCCCGCCATAGCTCCTGCTGCTGCTGGAACCACCACAGCCACCTTGGTTTCATGGTTCGGCAAAGTATTGGCCTCCACCACCACAGGGGCCAGCACTTCTGCCTCCAAAATTTCCTCCTTTCATGGGTCCAACATTTGAAGGTTGATTGTCATAACCGCCCAAATCATTGTAGCTTCTGCCACCTTCAAAATGGCTTCCATCGTTACCAAACCCATCATAGCCATCGCCACTGCCACCATATCCACTGCTACCACAGCTGCCACCAAAGCAACCTCGGCCACTGAAGTCTCCTCCACGACCAAAGCTGTCATTCCCACCAAAACCCCCTCCAAGACCACCACCAAAGTTTCCAGAACCACTTCGACCTCTTTGGCTGGATGAAACACTGTCATCTCTTGCTTAGGTAGGGCTTTCCTTTCTTCACAATTGTGGCCATTCACAGTGTGGTATTTCTTTTTTGTTTGTTTTGTTTTTGTTTTTTAAACCTGTGTTCTTTTTTTTAAATTTATTTATTTTATTTATTTATTTTTGGCTGCATTGGGTCTTTGTTGCTGTGCACAGATTTTCTCTAGTTGCAGCGAGTGGGGACTACTCATCCTTGTGGTGCGCGGGCTTCTCATTGCGGTGGCTTCTCTTGTTGTGGAGCATGGGCTCCAGGCACGCGGGCTTCAGTAGTTGCAGCACACAAGCTCAGTAGTTGTGCTCGCGGGCTCTAGAGCACAAGCTCAGTAGTTGTGGCGCACGGGCTTAGTTTCTCCGCGGCATGTGGGATCTTCCCAGACCAGGGCTCGAACCCGTATCCCCTGTATTGGCAGGTGGATTCTTAACCACTGTGCCACCAGGGAAACCCCACAGTGTGGTATTTCTGAATGACAATCTTGTCTACGGAGTCATGGTCATCAAAAGTTAGGAAAGCAACGCCTCTCCTTTTGCCACTGCCTCGGTCAGTCATGAATTCAGTCACTTCGATTTTCCCGTACCGTTCAAAATAATCTCTTAGGTGATGTTCTTCAGTGTCTTCTTTAATGTCACCACCAAAAATCTTTTTCACAGGTAAATGGGCACCAGGTCTTTGAGCATCTTCTCTTGAGACGGCCCTCTTTGGTTCCACCACTCTTCCATACACCTCGTGTGGCCTCGCATTCATGGCTGCATCCACCTCCTCCACAGTGGCGTACGTGACAACCCCAAAGCCTCTGCAGTGCTTGGTGCTCGGATCCCTCATTACCACACAATCTGTGAGCGCTCCCCACTGCTCAAAATGGCTCCTCAGACACTCATGGGTTGTTTCAAAGCTCAAACCTCCAATGAGGAGCTTCCACAGCTGTTCAGGCTCTTCGGGACACTCTGACTCGGACATGATGGCAGTGGAGGGGGGAGATGTCAACGATGCTTACTCAGCAGATCCATGGGCACAAAGCCCATCTACTGAACGTATCTCGATTTCCTTGCTTTTAAAAGAAGACACAAGGAAGAGATTGTTCCTCTGCCTAGGAGGGATGTTGTCCGCCCAAAGGGGACACAGGGGATGAAAGCCGCTCTCTTGACACCAGTCTGAGGGTTAAGCCAGCACCAGAAAGGGGCAGAGGCAAAGGAATCCAGAAAGACAGAGAAAGAGCCAGAGCTACGCTGCCTTTGGATCCCTCACCATATAAAATAATAGAGTGCTTCATGGTTTAAGCTGGCTGAGTAGGAGTTTTCTGTCTCTTGCCTCTAAAACCACCTTAACCAACACCAGTACCTTGCAGACAGGAGATACTCTGAAGTCTGCTGGATGAATTAAAGTAGGAAGACGGGGCTGGTTCACTGCCCTCAGAGGACTCCTTAGGCAGCATGACTGTCCCCCATGCTAAGCAACCTCATACACGAAAAGATTTTTCCAGCTAGAAAGATACAGGGTCTTTTTGTTTGTTTCCTTGCTTGTTTTATTAAAGGATTCCTCATGGGCTACTTTTCCTAGAAAACATTTTAAATGTCTTTTACTATTACCTTTTGACAGCCTGTGTGTTACACAGCAAAGTTCAGGAATAGGTCATCACAAAGGCAGATGTTTATTGAGTACTTATTATATGCCAGACATTATTACGCTGTTGTAATCTACACAACAGCCCTCAGCTTGATACTGTTATCACCCTCCTTTTACAAATACAGAAACAGAGGCACAGAAAATTTAATTCCCTTGCTCAAGGCTAGCGACTGGGATTTGAACCTGAACAGTTGGCTCTTACATTATGCTGTGTAGGTACACTTTGGCTAGGTGCACTGTGGCACTCCTTAGTTCAGATAACTGCAATCCGTTCCCTAGAGGGTGGTCAGAAAAATCTTTAAACTATTAAAATCTCCTTAAGACTCAAATCATACTAACCTCCACTCAGTGCCCTTCAGTGGATTCCCGTGGTTGTCCTAGAGAGCACCCAAGATAACGGACACAGCCCACAAGGCTCTGCCTATGTTACCCCACAGTCATTTCCAGCCCTGTCCCCATGCTAGTGACCACTCTGGCCAGTCTGACCACCTTCCAGCTCCTCTAACATTCAGTCTTTTTCATCTCAAGGCCTTTGCACCTGCTTTTCATTCTGCCTGGGCTCACACCTTCCCCTCTCCCCTCAGACAGACAGACAGATACACACACACACACACACACACACACACACCCCCTTGCTCCTAGATAACTTCAGCTCATCCTTCAAGTCTCAGTGTAAACATTTTACTTTCTCAGCAAGTTCTTTGCTGACCCGTTAGTCTAAGTTTGCCCCACCATCACCATCTCCCCTGTCACCTTTGTCACAGCCTTTATCAGAATGGATAATCCCATCAGTCGGTGTGACTTGCTGCTTTGTCTCTGTCCTCCCCAAGGAGAGGCTCAGCTCCACGTGGGAGGGATCATGTCTGTGTTGTCACTAAGGTGTCCCCAGCGACAGACAGGCGTATCATCGGCAATGGTGGGCAAATATTCGGGGAAAAGTGGGAGGAAGGAAGTTGAGAGGGGAAGAAAAAGTTGGACGGAAGGAAGGCAGGTGAAACTGGGAGAAGATTGGAAGGAAGGAAGGGATTGTGGGGCTCCTCCGAGTTGCCACTTTCATCACTGTAACATTCTCCACTCAAATAAGCAAGGGCCTTGGCCTTAGCAATGGCTAACTTATTTCCTCCCTTCTTTCCTCCCTCCCTTCCTTCCTTCCTTCCTTTCTCTTTGTATGTCTACCTTCCTATTTCCTTATTCCTTTTTTTAAATCTCCATAAAACAGAAGTAAATTATTAAATAGAACCAGCATCAAAGCATTCAATTATCCTTAAATTTTAAAATGAAACATCTGTGTTGGGCACACAAGACATTTTTATCATTTTTTACAGAGAGTCACAGGGAGTTTCCTCCTTCCACCTTCCTTTCCTTCTCAAGGATGTATCCATTTATATTATGTGGTTGGATCTTACAATCTCCCCTACATTTCGATGCAATAATACCAACCAAACTAATATACTGGAACTAGGCATATACCTAAGAAAGGCAACTAGACAAATAGCTAGATCTTTCACATACAGGATTAGTGACTGTAAAGAAATTGTATCATGATGTCAAGAGATTTACTGCTGAAACATTTTCCTTTAATGAATTAAGAAAGAACTAGTGAGAAAAATATAATGACATGGAAATATCCGAGCAAACAGGAAACATTTAAAGTTGAGAATTGTTAAAATAGAGAGTAACCTGAGAAAAGCAATACAATTTCTAGCACTTTTAAGTCGATTTAAAATAGACAAAATAAATTCATTCTAGAACATACCCAGCTACCTATGAAATGTGATTATATTCAATATACTGTCTTAAAATTTATTTTGCAGAGCACTGCATTAATAATATAAGTAAAACGGTATTGACCAACAAAACTCTACACCACTGACGCCATACATCGTTTTCCTGGGTATGAAAGCACAAAGGATTGTGCTTTAAGTATGGGAAAACGGGAAATGCCTTCTTTCTTTGTTTGGGTCATTTTCAAATTCATTTTATTCAGAGTACCCATCAGTTAAGAGCCTGATGTAGCAATGAGACTGATGAAAGCAAGGAAGGAGGGAATCTATGCATTCAAATTAGTATTATCATTCAAGAGTGTTCCCTGGAGATTATGCATTTATTCTTCAGTAACTCCATCCGCAATTATTTTGGGAAAATTTCCATTTGGAACTATCTTTTCTGTGGCGGTCCTGCTTGGCAGGAGGTGTACAAGTTCGCCCATCACTGATACATGTGTATCACCTGCCATGATAAAGGTTTAGGCTTGGAAGGGACTTTACAGTTTATCAAGTCTTTATTTTATGGATGAGAAAACTGAGATCCAGAAAATTTAAGACAGTTGACAAAGTCACAGAGCTTTCATTCACTTAAAAATCAATGAGAGAATGAGAAAAGGGATTTGAATCACCACTTCATTGAATTGTTCAACGTATATAATTCTTTTTTATTGGATCCCCTCATTCATTCATTCCACAAATATTTACTGAGTACATGCCCGGCACTGCTGAGGATATAGCAGTGAACAAAACAGACAAAAAACAGCACATCTTCACGGAGTTAACATTCCAGGGATTCAATAAAATTGAAATTCCTGATTCTATTTTCTATTCTCAGGTTACTATTTTAACAGTTCTCAGGAACCACCTGATTAGAATCAAAGATGTTGAACAAAATGCTCCACTGACATAATTTGATGAGTGTAGGAATTACAAAAATGAGTCAACTCTATTGATTACAAAGAGAAAAGAAAGCAGTGCACGTTCAATTTTTTAAAGGAGAAATTAAACCCCATGAAAAAACAATGTTCCAATATGACATCCAGATTCACCAGCCACATCTCCTAAAACAGAGGGAAAGACTGTTAGAAATAAGAGAAAAGAAAACTAAGCATTTTTAAAGGCTTTCCGTGCAGGGTAAGAAAACATGAAACTTTTGGCAAGCATCTTGGCAGCTCGCAGGATGAAACCACTCACTGCCTGCAAGTGTTTATCCCACAGCTGTTGGAAATGAAGGATGTCAAAATACGCAAAAGTAAGAATCCATGCACACACATCAAAGAAGCAAATCTCCGGGGCGCACCCGGCGTCGAAGTGGACGATAGATGGAGCTCACGAGGAGACGCAGGAATGAGAGGTCCTGGACCGTGTAGAAGACCAACCAATCTTAATGTCACAACCAGAACCTGGCCTGTGTTCATGTCTCCTGTACCGTCATGGAAAACTATCTCAGACATTCGGAAATCCATTTTAATAGGATACAAGGCCTGTGGCTGTTACTTCATTCTGTACAAGGTGCATTTATTTACTCAATGATGACATCAGGAAAGCTTAGGCAGGGCTCCCTTTTTTCTTTTTGTGTTTTTTTTTTTTTCTTTTTTAAAGAAATCTCATATTTACTGCACCAAAAGAAATCGTTATTCTTAAAAGCCAAGTGTTGATCCTATCTTATAAAGAAAAAAACATTTTTATTTTGAGAAGCTGATATTCTGAAAGTTCATACAACCCTGTAGTTCTTTGGTTTAAGTGAAAATACCACATTCCAGGCACAAAGGAGCGGCTAAATTCACTAATGGGTCAAAGACTATGCAACCTTCTAGGTGACAGTTTCACAATTTGGAGAAATGGTGATACACTTTGTTTCTCTGTTTTTCAATCTTTGTGGAATTTGACCATGTTAGTTTTACAATTTCAATAAATGTTTACTAAAAATAAAATGGAGTGAATCTCCACTACAGCTAGAAGAGGCATGTGCTAAGGTTCCCCCTTTCACATAAAGTGACAAAGGAAGGTGACGAAGCCATAGAAAGCAATGGAGAGATTATCCACAGGTCAACCAAGTCACAGAACATGGGATATACAAGGGTTAAGTTTTTTCTCTTACATCACCTATTCATTCAAATAATTCAAGGGACTTTTGTAAGCATTAGGAAATTGGTCCCTAAAATGACATAGGCTATTAAGGTAAGAAAAAGAAAGAGGGGGAAGGCAGTCGAGCTGCATTGTAAATCACTCTGATGAGAACCTAGAGAGGACACAGGACGAGCCACAGTTCTGAGCTGCAGGCTGCACGAGGCTGAATCAATAGAGGCAAATATGGCTTCCCAGCCACCGTGTGCTCTGGCCCACAAAAGTCAGCTGGCAGGACTTGTATCATATAATAAATTCCCAGAGGACAGCTTGACTACTTATATAAAAACATGTATATCCTTCAACCCAATAATTCCTTTTTTAAGTCTTTAAGAGCTAATCAGAGAAGTACACAAAAATGTCTGCATAGGGCTTCCCTGGTGGCTCAGTGGTTGGGAGTCCGCCTGCCGATGCAGGGGACGTGGGTTCGTGCCCCGGTCCGGGAAGGTCCCACATGTCGCGGAGCAGCTGGGCCCGTGAGCCATGGCTGCTGAGCCTGCGCGTCTGGAGCCTGTGCTCCGCAACGGGAGAGGCCGCAGCGGTGGGAGGTCCGCGTACCGCAAAAAAAAAAAAAAAAGTCTGCATAGAAGATGCTCATTTCAGCATTCTTTATAATATGAAAAAAATGGACATGCCCTCAATGTCCCACAAAAGGGCTATATGAGGGACTCACGCTGCCTTTAAAAGGAAATACACAGGCATAAAATCAGTGATATGAAAAATATCTCCATGACATATTGTTGAGCAAAAACTAGCAGTTTATAAAATGACATGCATGGTATAGTGTCATTTTTATTCAACGAGATGTACAAATGATAGAGAGACTTTTGGAAGAATGGTCTCCAGTCAATTGACGGTGGATATCTCTAGGTGGAGAATTTAGGAAAACCTTTACTTTGTTTCTTATTCTGTCCTGTGTTGTTCCAACCTTCTAAAAGAGTGCATGTGGATTTTATCATCTAGTCCTGGAAGGACGGGGAAAGGACCACCGCTGGAGCCTCTTGGAAAGTCCCGGGAAACCCCGGGATACCAGTGGGAGGCCCCGTGGATAGATTGGAGGGTAGGCAGAAAGGCTTAAATGATGTGGAAGCAAAGAGAAAGCCAAGGCAGTTTATGGCAAGAGGAAGGACTGTGACGAAGCAGAATTTCCGGGTGATTAGACTGAATTCTCTTTGAGTCTGCATGGGATTGCGTGTCCCCATTATTATTCATAGAATTCCTGCTGTCAGAGGACTCGGTGGGCCAGTGGAACAGCCTGCCTAACCGAGATTTCCTCAGTTAGCTTAGGGCCTGTGCAGGAAAAACAAATACCAAGTTAACTTTCTCAAGAAATACCACCATCTTTCGAGATGGAGGAGAAATTGTTCCAGGGAACATACTAAATCATCAGGGTCCACAGGTAGGCTCAAAACTATCTTGAATGGCAGTTGCATTCATCACTATGAGATATACCAAGTTTTTCTTTCCTAAAAAAGGATGAAAAGAGAGATCAAAGGATGTATTTCTTACTATGACAGGAATCCAACAGTGATTAGGGAATATCCTGTAACTATTATATTTAGGTTTGAAATACTCATAAACCAAAGATGTTCATAGTTATCTACTAGAAGTGTAAGAGCTCTAATGGGCGAAATTCTCCGGGTGGGTAAATGAGAAGCATTTGGGGCCTGGTTACTAGTTTGCCTGATGGGAGATTCCTTATAGAGTGGGTAGAGCTAGCAACAGAAATTAAAAGTGTTCACTTTTCAAAGAATCTTCAATAACACATTTTCCATTACCTAAATTCACAAACGTGTCCTAAAGATATACCCAAAATACTTATTTAAAAGGAAAATATCTCCAAAATTATTATCCCAAAGAGTTCCAATTTAAATGTCTGGGAAAATGACATCCTAATTTTCAGAGGGCTTTCCTATTTGATCCTTTTCAAACTTAACTGCCAAAAGAAATAAAAGATAAAACCATAAAGTAAAACCAAGCTGCAACAAAGAATCTTCAAACATTTGAGCCTCTTTAAACATTTTAGAACATCTCAAAGTGAAAAACGTCTCTGCTCAAACCTAGTTAGAAAATATTTGATGTTACAACACAGATTTTCTATCATGCACTTTGAGTTAACACAGAGATACGACCTAATACAAGAAGCATGGCTTCTCCCACTGGGAATTCTTAAGATATGAGAAATATAGCATGCTGCCTATTTACTTGGTTTGAATTAATAGCAATGTATTTATAGGATATTATTGAGATCAACGTATTCTCTGGCTGTTCACCGCTTCAAATTTTTCCCATTTAGCAGAATCCATACATGGCTAATGTTAAAAATGAGTTTTTTTGTGAGACCAAAAAAGAAAAAAAAAAGTATTTGATTGTATAATCTTCAAAGTGTTTAATTTGTATTAGAGCTAAATCCAGAGGCTCTGAAACCTTCGGGGCTCTCCATGTGGATTTTTGTTCTGGTTCACACACCTTGAGACAAAGGCTCATAGTCAAGATGTGAAAAAGACGTTTTTTTGTGTGCGAGATGCGGGGCAAATTTATTCCCGAGGCAGCCTGGAATGGGCTTCAGAAAATGGATAGAGTGTCTTCTTAAAGAAAGGGCCTCTAAGTGAACTCGACTGCCATTCAAAAGATTTGCTCTGACACTTAACAAGTGGTGCAGGAAGAAAGGAAAATCTGTTGTTAGGTTTGGGGTGTTTATCAGCCCCCCTCGAGACACTTGACCTAATGCTTTGGCCCCCCTAATCCGCTGATCTGCATGCCATGGCTTCGCAAGCCGCAGCCCCCAACTGCCGGCCAAACTGCCTACAACACTTGTCCCAACATGCAGCTCCCTGGGTACATTGTGAGCCGCTCACCTACTCCCCTGCCTCCCCTGCCTCCCCCCTCGCGCGGCTCCCCCTAAATTTAATTCTGCTCACAAATTGTGAAATAAGTTGTTTGGGCTGGATTTGTCGAGGGAATTGTCCCACTAATGAAACAGTCTGTTCATTATACAGTTGTAGGACGGAAGATTTAGAGCTCCCATACCCCGGGCCCCGGGCAGGTTAAGGTTTTTAGACTGACAGTTGACAAAAGAATGAATAGCTCTCTCCTGTCAAATCAGGCTTACAAACAGCTTGGCATACAAACAGTTACTGCTTGTATGCATGCGGATTTAGGGTCCCCGCCTGCTAATGCCCCAGATTTGTAAGTACAAATTGGTTAGTCTTCAAACTGTTGGCAAAAGGAATAAAATGACCAAAAATTAGTTTGTGTTAGCCTTTCCCCAACCTCCCCGCTCCTGCAAGTGAAACATTAAAAAAAAAAAGAAAAGGATAAAATAGTGTGTAATGGTCTCATGGAATATTGTTGGGTTTTTGCTTAAGACATCAAATTAAGCAGGATCATTGTTTGGCAGGAAACATTTTGTTCTGTTCGGGCACCCTGCTTCCCAGAAAGCAGCTGAAGATCTAATGGAATTAATTTAAGAGGCGTGATTTTAAAAGATGGTGGGGAGGAGATCAAAAATTTTCATTTCTATTCATTTTAGTACCTGTTGCTTAAAAGTAGTCACAATACTTTCCCTTCCTTTTAATTGCATTGGTCTTTTAAAATGAGTCATTTAGATTTCTGAACCTTTCTCATAGGCAATTATGTGTAAATTAGATAAAACCCATTTTATTTTTTTATGGCGTTTCAATTGTTTTGTGAGTACATTAAACTAATTTATTGAGGCAGAATGCTTTACAGGTAATAAAGTGAATATTTTTACCATGTGATTTATCATCAGTTTGGTGATAATTTTTAGTCTGGATTGGCTTAAGTATAACTCTTTGATTTATTATAAATGCAGGAGACTAGCAGACAAAATTAATATCACATATTTCTATCACTTTATAGGAGAAACAAACAAAGGTAACAGACTAAGATGTTTTTCAAATTCAAGCTTGATCTAACTAACATTTTTGACTTAAGAACTCTTTCCTTCTTGATCAGATACAGCCCCAGGAAGGCCAAACTCCCTGTAATACTAGGAGTTAGCACTTCATATTTTAGTAAGTTCGTTATCACGTTTCTGTGTACCCGAAAGACAATTTTAAAAAACCAGATCTTTTGGCAACTTTGCAAGCAGCCATTATGAATTAGTTCAAACATCCCTTAAAACCTTTACCCTTATCAGTGTCTAAATCCTGTACTGTTATTTTGCAACATTAAGAGTTCCAAACAGGAAGTATAATCTTAACTCATAAATGTGCAAGGTCGATGATATTTGGCTGTTGGAAATCTGAATAGAGCAAAAACATTAGGCTGCTAGAGGGTAGGAGGGACAGCCTCCATCCCTGATGTGGTTGAATCATTTTCTATGATATTGTTCAAGTATATACTGCACACATGAGCCCTGATGTCAACAGTGGTCCTTTAAATCTGGGGGCACGAGTAGGAAAGAACGTTTCAAGCAACTCAACAAAGAACTGTACACTAGGGCTGTACAAAAACCATCCTCGGGGGGGTCTCTTTCCATTTTCCATCTCTCCTCCAAAACTTTGCCAATATTTCCCTGCAATGGCCATTCTTTTTTCAGCAAACCTAAGACTTTTTCCTACTTCATCATGACATTTTAAGGCATTTCAAAGACAGATGCCATGACTTGTGAAGAACTTTGGGCTGAGAAAACGCATATGTTTAGTGAAATCTTTTTAGAGAATTACGCTTAGAAAAATGGATTTCCCCATGAATTTTGCCATGGAATGACTCCTTTACCATGGAAAGCTGTTGGAAAACTCAAGGGCTTCAGTAATCAGTCACCTGTTTGGGGCAGGCTTCTCTTTACAATCCACTAGGATTAAAAAGAACCCAGGGATGAGTAAGACCAAAGTTGATCCAAGTTCCATGCAAAGATTGAAGAAAAATGAATACATTCTTAGAGCTGCCTCTTTGCCTTAGTACTGATGAGATACGAAAGTTGCTGGTGGAAGCCATTTTTAATAGCAAGTGGTAGACTAAAATACCAAGCTTTTCTGCTCAAAAAAGGAGACCTGGTGCTAAAGAAAACGGCATAATTAGCAGGGTAGGGGATGGGCATTGTATGCAGGTCTCTATGGAAGGAAGTACCATTGACCTACATGTACAGTCTTCCAGGGTGGCAAAGTGACCCCTCTAAGAGCTACCCTGTCCCTGCAACATGGGAAGAATAGTATTTCCTACTGTTGTTGTGATGAATAATTTATGTGTGACACTATGTCTGGTCGCCTGGTCCAGCAATTAAAAATATATATAAAATCAGTATCTATATCTAGATCTGTATCTAGCCAAAGCAGAAAAGTACTAGTGTCTTCTGAGGCATCCAAAAAACCCAACGGAAAACACAGGGCCATGGTTGTAGCCTAATAAGCTAACCTGACTGGTAATCCCCACGCTGGTGCTAGACTACCAGGTAAGACTTAATTTATCAAATGTCAGGTCTGGATGTCTGCCTCCCTCATTTCACAGATGAGAAAACCGAGGTTCAAATTCACATGGGGTTAAAACTCAGGTCGTCTAACCCCCAGTCTAATAATGTCTTCAGCACATTCATTTTAAAGGAAATACTGTAAATTGGTTTATCTTTTGGGTACTTAATTCTAATTTTATTTGTATAAAAAGGGACATTTGGGTGAGCTCAGTGCATTTTCTAATTGACACTCTTTGGCCACTTTTTGCCTTCTGAGTGTGTTTGCGGATCTGTAAGAGCTATTTTTAGAAGTTAATTACAGTGTCTAATCTTTCCAGATAAATGCGGAGGTGGTGGTTATTGTCTTGTTACTTACGAAGTCAAATAAACCAAACTAACACATCTATTCTTTTTTCTTAACATCTTTTAAACATTTAACACTGAAAATACATTTTTCACATAAAAGAATTATTGATTTGAGAAAACTGTACCTAAACCTGGGCCCAAGGGAAAAATGAATGGCAAACAGGAATGCCAATTAAAACAGGTTTTATGAGAAATGTACTTGCTTCACCTTACACAGGTTTTCTAAGATGCCCTCAGCTCCCCTAGAAACCTCTAAAAGGTTTTTGTTTTCTCCTTTCCATTCCCTTTCTGGGTTGGCTGCCAGACCAACTTCACCACAAGCACCAATTCAAGAAGGGACAGAAGCTAAAACGACTACCCCTCGGGACTCAGGTTAGAATATTAGCAGCTCATCGCTTGGACTACATATTGCATCGATTCAACAGATTCCTTGTAAAATTCAAGTATTATCAGCACACCAGTTCGGCAGAGATTATCTTTTAGAGAAAGGGGTACAGAAAGAGAAAGCTAGAGCCCCCAAGATGAATTTCATCCATTCTCCCAGTACCAGCTCACAGAAGATGCATACGAGAGCCACCACTGTTTAACTAAAGATGGGACCTGGATATTCAATCCCGTGTGAGAAGGAATATGGTGTAGGAGGTTGAAAACCAAAACAAAAAACAAAGAGGCTGTGCAGTCAGAGGACAAGGCTTTGAATTTTATTTCAACTACTCAAAAGCTATCTGACCTTGGTTATTTTTTTCTGCATGTATAGACTTTTTTTTAGTTAATTTTTTGTCGAAGTGTAGTTGATTTACAATATTATATTAATTTCAGGTATACAGCATAGTGTTCAGTATTTTTGCAGATAATACTCCATTGTCGGTTATTACAAGATAATGACTATAATTCCCTGTGCTACATAGTATATCCCTATTGCTTATCTATTTTGTACTTAGTAGATTGTATCTCTTATTAATCCCTAATTTGCCCCTCCCTCTCCCTTTGTCAACCACAAGTTTGTTTTCTATCTGTGAGTCTGTTTCTCTTTTGCCTATACATTCATTTGTATTAATTTTTAGATTTCACATATAAGTGATATCGTACATTTGTCTTTGTCTGATTTCACTAAGCATAATACTCTTTAGGTCCATCCACGTTGCTGCAAATGGCAAAATTTTATTTTATTTTTGTATGGCTGAGTAATGTTCCATTGTGTATATGTAACACATCTTCTTAATCCAATCACCTGTTGAGGGGCGCTTGGGTTGCTTCCCTGTCTTGTCTATTGTAAAGAGCCCTGCTATGAACATTGGGGTGCATGAATCTTTTCAAATTAGTGCTTTTGTTTTTTTCTGGGTATATGCCCAGGAGTGGAATTGCTGGATCGTACGGTGGTTCTATTTTTATTTTTTTGAGGAGCCTCCATGCTGTTTTCCACAGTGGCCGCACCTTGTTTAAGTTATTAAACTAGGTTGTGCATGGTTTCTTCATCTATAAGGGGGGGGGGGTGATGTTGGATATTCTCAAGCTCCTCCAGTGCCCTGCTCTTCTAATTGAGGTCCTTGGACCAGCAGTATCCACACGACCTTCTTAGGAATGCAGAATCTCAGGCCACGTTCCACCTGCGGAATCAGAATCCTTTTTTAATAAGACACTCCTGTGATTCATACACATGTTAAAGTGTGAGAAACGCCAGCTTAGAATACACTTTTCTCAACACTCTCAACTTATCCCTTGAGGCTTCGGCTGGGTGGTGTATAAATGAAGGCTAGCGTTTTCGACTAGGATCCCCCATACACCAGAACACTACCCAGCAGTAGGGGTTGCCAGGCGGTTATTTAATGAGTTTTATGAGACATTGAATCTTCCAGACATCAAGGTAATTTGACCATTAAAGAAATAACTTTTTTTAAGGTAGCCCAAAACAAGCCAACTCAAGCGATTAATGGGATTAGTGTGGTGATACTGAAATCAGAGCTGTACCACGTGAGTCTCTCTCCATCACTCACCACTGCTGTCCTCACGGCTTATCATGGCACATTGTTTCATCAAATTAAACACCAGAGGGATGTTGTAAAGGCAACATATGGTCCTCTTTCAAAAGTAGTTAGCCTGACATTGCACAAGTGGCCTCGTCGTGGCTTCCCTGAAACCTTCTAAATCAATGCATTGAGGATATTTGCTTTTGCAAAACAATGTCTCATAAAAGTAGTTGCTTCTAATTGCACGGTTGCTGTTGTCAGAAGCACAGCCAGGATATGAGATGTGAAGGAGAGCAGAGGGAATCAGGTTAGGAGGGGGAAATCAACTGTTCATCTTTTCCTGGGAGACCATCATGGCGGCAACAATCATAGGAGAGAAGATGTCTGTTCTCAGAACTGCCACTTGGATGGATGTGGAGCTCTCAGACTATTTTTTTTTTTTTTTTTTTTTGTCGGTACGCGGGCCTCTCACTGCTGTGGCCTCTCCCGCTGCGGAGCACAGGCTCCGGACGCGCAGGCTCAGCGGCCATGGCTCACGGGCCCAGCTGCTCCGCGGCATGTGGGATCTTCCCGGACCGGGGCACGAACCCGTGTCCCCTGCATCGGCAGGCGGACTCTCAACCACTGCGCCACCAGGGAAGCCCTCAGACTATTTTTTTACCCTCTCTATTAGGCACAGCAGATAGGACGTAGGTTTTAGAATCAAGATATGAATAATTACATGCAATTAAAAGACTTGCTGAAAGGGAGAAGATTTTCTTTAATGATCAGGAGAGAGAGAGGACAGTGCTCTGTGGAAGAGCCAGGCTCAAGGCAGCTTTGTCAGCCTCTGCTGGGCCCAGTGGAACCTTCAGAGTTTATAAGAGGCATTTTATACGCCATTGAAAGGTGAGACCAGCCCACGACTGAATCTCAAGAGAAAAGTCATTAGGCAATATTAGGAGTAATGTTTGGTTGTTATTTTGCATTTATGTGTCTGACCTTTCCTCACCAAAGTATAATTACCAAACAGCAATCCTCACAGAGCCCCTGTGAGCCCAGTGTGGGATGGCATCAAAGCCATCTTCCTTTCTTCTGGTTGCAACTTTTTTCCCCACTCTCCCCTCAAAACACCCCCAAAATAAGAGGGCTTGACCAAACTGGGTGTGGGATTTAGATCGCCACGGTGTATGTCAAGTCATTCTGCGGTACACCTTAAATTTATACGGAGCTGTATGTCAATTATATCTCAATAAAACTGGGGAAGAAAAAAGATTTTACCATGAGGTACCTCCTACCTTCTGGTTTGTGTGTAACACTTTGTCACATGTTATGGAACAGTTGCCACCACCCTTAGGGGGCAGCCCTAGGTCCATAGCCCCTTCTGTGTCTATGCAGAGGCAAACACAACCAAGCAGGTAGGGAATCTTTGAATCACAGCCTGAAAAAAAAAAATCTTTTTTTTTTTTGTATTGTTGAAAAAGAAGATATTGTTTTCTAAATTTTTTAAATATACTGTAGAGGATAAAATAAAAAGTGAAAGTTTTGTCAACTGACCATCCGCTCTGATCACCCCTCTCCCTTCTGCCTAAGGGTATGTTAGCTATTCTGAAAGGGATCTTAGATGGTGCCTCATCACTTTCCCAATGGTTTTCGGAATCTCCTCTATGATGCTGAGAATGAGTGAAAATGTCCCTGTAACTTCACCCTGGTGAGAATATCTCACAAATAACATAGCCTTTTACACTGGAAGTTGGGAGATACTGATTTTTATCTTGATTGATTTTTTTAAACTCTGGTAGGATCATAGGGATGTTATTTTGCTCTTCATAAAATGGACATGATAAAACTCACCACCTTCTTACCACAGGGCAAGAAGCAATAAATAACTAGGTATCCAGGATGATAAAATAAACAAGCATCAAGGTCGTTATCTGCCGAAGAAGCTATTCGTAAAGTAAAAGGATGATTTTAATAAGAAATAAAACTCATCTACTGGTCTATTAAGAAAATTCAGCGTGGAGAGATATCGTTATAAGTGTGAGGGAAACATTGTGTTCCTGCTGGAATAACAGGGGCGTGTGTGTCTTAGAGTGGAGCGTGGCCCCTCCGTTACAAGGCTCAGAACATAACACAAATCTATGCCCACAACCACGACAGGGGCAGGACCTAACGACCAGGCTGCTCCTGGTGTGGGATTCACGGGGGTTGGTGTGCATGTAGAGCCTTTGTCACTCAGCTGAAATAATAGGTAGTCTTAACCAATTTAAATGACCTTAATAAGCTCGTAACCCTGGTGTTTTGGCCACTTTGGGATCTGCTGTAGCTGAAGCGTAGCAAGCAACCAACCTGCTGGGAGGAGGCGCGACTCAAAACACACCTGTGAAAAAAAACACACCTGTGGTGAGTTATTTTTTGGTATCAGTTTAAAGCCCAAACACTGATGCAATTTGGCCCTCTTTAGAGCCAGCCTGCATCAGCCGCTCTCCCCATTAATTAGCGTGAGCTCTAAGATGTTGCTAATAGCTACACGTCTTGTAAACATGTTGAGTGGACCCGGCCCCTGAAGGCTCTCACTGTTAAGTGATATCTCAGCTGGGGCTGGCAGAGCCAGCGTCCCTACCAGGGAATAGCAGAAAGGTGTGCAGCCTCTGTGCAGAATCAAAACATCGTGCTCTGAGCGCTCCCTTTCTGGTGTGGTTCCCATAGAGGTGACTGCCTTTTGGCAGTAACGATAGTAATACTGAGGAGAATAAAAAGAAAGAAGAAGGGGAAGAGCAGGAGACAAAGCTTGCATTTACACTCACTAGGGAACATTTCTGATGAGGTCAGGTGGTGGGATTTTGGAAATACTGGTTTCTTGCCCCCAAGGTAAATGGGGACATCAGCCTAGCAGAGTAGAAAGTCTCTTGGAGTGTTCCTTAGTCTGCTGAGATAACCGGTCAGCCGCTTTAGAGCTACTAACTACCAAAACTAAAGCCACAGCTGAAGATGATGAAAAACAGGTTTGCAAACCAGCTTTCAGCTAGGAAACTGCTAAGGGAGAAGAAAGGATGAGTGAAGAGGTGGAGAGGCCGCGTGGCTGCAGCATGGTTGGTTTGCTAACTTTATGCTTGAGTTCTTTTGTAGGATTAGGTTCAATTTTAGGTGTGCAGTGGAATATGGGGAAGGGTGATGGTGGAAACCAAGGGGAGAGGAAGCCTGAATTTGGGGTGAACTCATCCCTGTTTGTCAGTTTCAGCTGAAACTCTGCCAGTTTCAGCACTAAAAGTCCAGTGCCCAGGGAAACCTCTCAGCCCCAGACCAGGACAACTGGTCACCTTCCTGGAGTCACAGAAGTGCATAGTGGACAGGGACCCCAAAGACAATCTCATCCAACTCCATCTTATATAAGGGGAAACCGAGGCCCAGTGGGGTCCATGAGCAGCACAGCATGGGGCTCAGGTCTTTTTAATAAAGGATGAATAGATCTACTGTCTTGTCACGTGGGTAAAATCATCAGAGATTACTAAACGCAAATATGGCACCAAAACAAAGGACAGGCTCAAAGGAAGGTGGGTTCTAATCCCGGTTCTGCCACTAAATGGGGACCTTGGATAAGACAATTCCCACCTGCCAAGCACTCTCCACAGATTATTTCAGAATCTGAACGATAGTCCTTTGAGGGAGGATTAATCTATCCATTTACCAGATGAAAAATTGGATTCAGAGAAATCAAGTAATTAGCCTAATGTCATAGTAAGAGGGGAGATTTGAAGGTGGGCTGTTTTGACATCAAAGTAAATATCCTCCCCAGAATGACACTTAACTGGTACGAAACTACAGGGAAATTCCGACAGCCCATTGCTCCCACCAAACGACTCATCAAATGGGAACGACTGTTGGAAAAGAATTTTTTTCTGTTTGTTCACTGCAATCACAGAGGTAACCCAATCATCACAGAATGCCCAAATAGTTGATAACTGAGGGATAAGTACCCTGCTACTTCCAAGAAGGATTTAGCTTAGCAAGATACACGTATTGACCTGAGCTTTCATTTCTTTTCTCTTCTTTTCTTCTCTGAGAAACTCAGTATCTGATAGACTTAAAAAATTTTTTATGTCATCAGTTTCTTATCTCTACCAGAACCAGAATATAAACTCAATGAGGACAAGAATTTTGTTCACTGCTATAACATATATACCTGGCACAGAGTAGGTTTTCAGTACATCTTTGTTGAATGAATGAAAGAAATTCAAAATTAGACATATAGAAAAGTTAAATACTTTTGTTATACATTTTTATTTTATAGCATATTCAAAGTTGATTACAAGCTCAACAGAAGAGGAAGTAGAAATTAGGGAAGCAAAAATATATCTGCCAGAAAAATTTTACTCAAAAAATTATTGGATGGGCTCTTAAATAAATGTGTGTATTTTTAATTTTTGTAAATTAACTATTTTAGTTATACTAAAGGAGATTGTTATTTAAATGACTCAATTTTTTTATGTGTGTGGGGATCATATAATGAAACAAAGAAACGAAATTTTATGGTAAAGTTAAGTCTCGCTTCCCTTTGTTTATATGGTGATATATACATAGGGAGCACAAAGATGAATGGTGTGATATTTTATAATTATTTTTGCCTTTTGCGTATTTATCAAGTATCTACTGTCAAAACAATAATAAATAAACCGAATTTTTCAAGCTGATTTTTAAAGTAAATCTTTAGATCTTTTCTAAATGATTAACATTTTTAAAATTAGAAATTTCTACAAACATATACAAGCACTTCTGTCTTTTCAGCATATATGTTATATATAGGTTTCCTCTGATACTGTGGATGAAGTGGGTATGCAAAATTAGGGTTTGGGTTTTATGAATGAAGCTTTATATCACTTACCAAGTTCTATGGTCCCTAAATAGTTAGCATTTGAAAATGATAACACATCTTTGAAATGTATATTTGACAGCGTCAAGTAAATAAGAATAAATCACATAACTTCAAAAATGTTATTAAAATAGCCTCAGCCCTTAAAACACATTTTAGAGGAAAAAGTAAACTCTTATACAGAGTTAATCATAATAAAGCAATAAGTCAGGTTTGATGGCAGGAGATCAGAAAGTAAGCTTAAAAGCAATATATGGTGTTTGGAGTTTCTGTACAAATGTAATGGTCTGAGAAATAACTTTCTCATTGGATTGCACTGCCACTCTGTTTTAGATGTGCTATTAAGATACTGATGGAACATCTTCTTTCTTTGTGGATACAAGAGGTCTAGTACCATAAAGAATTGATTAAATCTGTGACCATTTCAAGGCAAACAGTGCATGAAATACCCATACTACAACAAGGAAATGTGTCAAAGCCAGGTTAACAGATGCATGAAGCCATATGAACTCTGCTTCTTTTGGCTTAGTCTTTATATCTCCCTAGAACTATGACTAATCCTCTTTATGTGAACAACTTCAAAGACTCTGATTTAAAACACATGGCACACATATAACAGACAAACTTAGTTCCTGCCAGCAGGTAATCAGAGGCAACAAAAAGTGTCTCTTGATGAGGAATTGCCTTGTTGTCCAAGGCACCACTTCAGTTTATCCAACAGAAATTCATCATGTCACAGCCCACTGCTCAGAGGCAGAATGAAGCCTGGTTTGCTGAGGCAAAAAATAATATAGCCTATCAGACTTGGAAGTGTTCAATTTCATCCCAGTTTACCTACTTATAGAAAAACCTATTAACTTATGTATAACTAACTTTGTAACCAGGCACTTTAGTTAATTATCTTATTTCTAACAGCTTTTCAATAGACTTTTATGAATTTTAGAAATATATAATAATATCATCTGCAAATAATTCCTAACCCCATATGTACAGGAGTTTTTTGTTTGTTTGTTTCTCTTCTCTTTTGTCTTCTCTTTTCTTATTGCATTGGCTAGTACTTCCAGAATAATATTAAATAATAGTTTTCATAGTGGTCAATATTGTCTTATCTTTGATAATAGGAAAATGTTTTTTCCCATTGTGTCGAGGATCTATTCCTAATTAAAACTTTTTAAATAAAAAATGGCTGTTAAATTTTGAGAAAAAGTTCTTTTGGCCACCAAAAATATACTTATGGGGTTTTTGCCCTGTGACCTATTAATATAGTGAATTTTGATATCAGATTTCATACTGTCAAACTATCCTTTCATTCCTATGACTTTTGCATTTTTATTTTTTTTTTGCGGTACGTGGGCCTCTCCCGTTGTGGAGCACGGGCTCCAGACGCGCAGGCTCAGCGGCCATGGCTCAAGGGCCCAGCTGCTCCATGGCATGTGGGATCTTCCCGGACCGGGGCACGAACCTGCATCCCCTGCATCAGCAGGCGTACTCTCAACAACTGCGCCACCAGGGAAGCCCGACTTCTGCATTTTAATAAACTCCTGAATCTTATATGCTAATATTTTCTTTTAGAATTGTACCTAAGGATATACAATAAAGAAATAGTATTATCCCTCTCCACACTGATGTTTCTATTCTCTTTGGCACTGTAGGAAGGGGGATGCTGTTAATACACCTCTAGAAATTTTTGCTGAAAGCAAATAATAATTGTAGTTCACACTTATATAGCATGTATTCTGTGACAGATGCTAATCTAACAGCTTTGCATGTATTAATACCTTCAATCCTCAGAGCCGCCTGTAAAGAAAGTACTATCATCATCATCATCATCATCATCATCTTTGTTTTTCAGATGAGGAAACTGAGCTTAAGTAACATGTCCAACGTCACACAGGTAGTAAGTGACAAAGTCCAGGCAATTTACCATGAAAGTTTATGCTTTGATTCCCTAAGTCACTCATTTATTCAACTGTAACATGTACTTACTGAGTGCCTACTATTTTGAAGGCACTGCACAATACATTTGCCTTTAAATAAGCAAATGAATATTTAGGCCTATGTAATGAATCTAATATCTATATCCCTTTAGTCCAGGCAGTATTTCCATAAATCTTTCTCCCCAACCTTTTAATATTTCTGTCCCGCCTACTGAGACCCAGTATGTAGACTGAGGGAATACTAAGTTTAGCCCAAGATACTAGCTTAGTCTGATGGCATCCTGGCAGATCCTGTGTGGGTGCCCATGGTGACAAGGGAGAACTAAATACCAAATGTCATCAAATATCAGTTTGATAAAGAGGCTGCAGGCGATGCTGCCAGACACAACAGGTCTTGTCTGGAAAAGGTAGAAAACTAGCTATAGGCTAAGATGTGCCGTAGACACAGCGTGCCTGGTCGGGAGGAGGGTAAGACACAGGGAGAAAGTACGTCCTCACATCCATCAGCACAGGAAAATCACTGAGTGCAAGTTCCAAACAAAGCTTGAGCGTGGAGCCGTGGCCAGGAGGTGGCTTTCACACCATATGTCTTTTCCCCTGCCCCAGAGCCCCTGTGGCATTTTTGAAGTGTTGGTCCTTGATACCTTCTATTACCTGGTTTTAATTAACCTCCTGAAGCCCCTTTGTCTGGGTGGCAGTGTCAGCTGTGAGGGCGATGAATAGAAGGCAACCCTGTCAATATTTTTTGGAAGGAGCCTTGTGAATGGGCCTGATGAGCCGAGGTTGGGGGGCAGGGAGGGTTGGAAGGAGTGCTTCCTCTTTAATCCGGCATTTAATCACTGGAGCTGAGGACAATGGAGGCTCCTCCAGCCTCCCAGAGTCCAATTCCATTTGGCAAGACCAGCCCTCTTTCGTCAGCCTCCCAAGGAGGCCCCACCTCCCCACGCTCCACACAAGATTCGCTTCACAAGTGTCATTGAGATGAAACAGCCAGTCCATGGGACTTAGGACTGGGGGGCCCAGCCTCTGCGACCAGCCCCAGCCCATCCTTCACAAGCCTTTGTTACTCTATGGATCCATAATTCCCTGAAAAGCTTTATTTTGATTTCCAGTCATCTTTATATTTAAAGTTCTCAAAGCAAGTACAACCCAGTGGAGTTATTTTCGACATACATTATTTTTCCTAAGAAAATTATGATTCCACTGAAGAGTTAAGGGTGCCAGGTGGTTCATAGCAATATGAAATTATAAACCCAGTGGCACTAAAATAAAAGGAAACTTCTCAGTGATTTTAATCTCTTCCTTTCCCTTCTAAGTCCTTAACTGCTATGGCTATGTAATTCTGTATAATTGCAGCAAAGATGGGATTTTTGTATTTTGCGTTTTTTCAGCCATGTGTTGTTGAATATTGCTATGCTGCTTTTGTAACGATTGTTTTAGTGTCTAGATATTTATTTCATCAAGCTCATATAGTTAACCTGTACCCTACTGCTGGAGATATATATATAAAGGGATGTTATACTATAGGCGAGACAGCTTCAGCCCTGGGCTGCCTTTTTCCAACAGTGTGACCTGTGTACCTTAACCACTCTGAACGTGAGTTTCTTCGTCTATGAAGTGAGGGTAACAGCACTGTACCTCCCAGGGCCACCATAAAATCAGAGATGATGTGCATGAGAGCTGTTTCTGAGCTGCAGAGCCCATACAAGTGGTAGCTATTATTAGCTTGTTTCCAAATGTTCAACCTTAACAGTAAAGGTTATAGTGAACATTTTCAAACACATAGTATTCAACTTCTTTTGAATTCTTTGCCTAAGACAGATTCCAAGAAGTCTGATTACTGGATCAAATATTACGAACGTGTATTTCATGTTATTAGATCTTAGATCCGAATTGCTGCCTGATTTTCAAATGCTTTGAACCAGGTTACATGGTAACTGGCTATGTAGCCTTTTGCCAAGACCTCACGGACACAGCAAATTTTCATCCTAAAACATGTTGGCTAATCACATAAGTTGCTGCCATTTCCATTGCTGGAGTGCTGGTGAAGTCTGAATATTTTTCATGTCTTCCTTTATGAAAAAGAATTCCTTTTGTGTGTGATTGCTTATCTATTTGTCACTAAGTGAGCTTTTATACAGTATTAAGACCATTTTTTAAAGAATGCAAATTCCCCAAGGTGGCAAGAAAGAGACTACAGCATGTAGAGAAACCAACTTGAGCTTTAAAACATCACTTATATACATACTTGCAGGATTCTGTAGTCAATGAGCTCTCAAAAACCAAGAACCCAAGTCTCAACTTTTTTCTTGAAATGCCTCCCTCCACTATGGTTTATCCACATCTGATGCCTGACCCTGAATCTTTGGTCCTTTTCTGCAGTGTGGTGTAATCAAATGGTGTTGCCTCTGTGCATCCCAGATCAGGAAATTGGGAGACCATGCAGCCTGGATTGAGTGGGAAAGTCTTTTTTTTTTTTTTAACATCTTTATTGAAGTATAATTGCTTTACAATGGTGTGTTAGTTTCTGCTTTATAACAGAGTGAATCAGCTATACATATACATATATCCCCATATCTCCTCCCTCTTGCATGTCCCTCCCACCCTCCCTATCCCACCCTTCTAGGTGGTTACAAAGCACCGAGCTGATCTCCCTGTGCTATGCGGCTGCTTCCCACTAGCTGTCTATTTTACGTTTGGTAGTGTATATATATCCATGCCACTCTCTCACTTTGTCCCAGCTTACCCTTCCCCCCTCTGTGTCCTCAAGTCCATTCTCTAGTAGGCCTGCATCTTTATTCCCATCTGGCCCCTAGGTTCTTCTGACCAATTTTTTTCTGTATGACAGTCTCTAGGTCCATCCACCTCACTACAAATAATTCAATTTCTTTTCTTTTTATGGCTGAGTAATATTCCATTGTATATATGTGCCACATCTTCTTTATCCACTCATCTGTCGATGGACACTTAGGTTGCTTCCATGTCCTGGCTATTGTAAATAGAGCTGCAGTGTACATTGTGGTACATGACTCTTTTTGAATTATGGTTTTCTCAGGGTATATGCCCAGTAGTGAGATTTCTGGGTCATATGGTAATTCTATTTTTAGTTTTTTAAAGAACAAGCAGGAAAAATCTTGAGAGAGGAGGCAAAATTGCCCTGCCTTGGATCAACAACGGCAAAACACAGATGTGAGGAGCTGGTCCACCTAAAGCATTTAGTGCTCAGCTATCCTATCTATGGGAAACTTCCATTCCATCCAGGAGATGGGTGTTCACAGAGTCAAAACTTGGAAATAAATGGCAAAACACAAAACAAAGAGATAGCTATAAGAAAACTCAAATGATAGTATTATAATCACAATATGTGAGTGTAAATATAATGGTATAATATTTAAGTACAGTGTTATAATTACAATATTTGAGTATTAGTATATTAGAATAATATCTGAGTATGGCATTATAATATGTGAATACTGGTCCTATAGTATATTCTTTGAGTATGGTATTAATCTTGTAACATTTGAGTATTAGTATTTGAGTGTAATATTAATATTATAACATTTGAGTATACTGTTTAAGAATAGCATTACAGTTATAATATTTGGGCTATATCCTAGCTGGAGGGCTTCACGTTAATGTACTTGAGCCTCCACTTCCTCATCTGTGGGAAGATATTTTTTCTCAAGGTAACATGAGAAAAACGTGTGTGGAAAGATGCGTTTGTAATATTATTTAATGCTTTACCATTTACAAAGCACTCTCATGACCCTGTCTTGATTGAACCTTATGGACTCATTTTACAGATGAAAACACGGAGGTTCAGAGAAGTCATGTGAATTGCCTAAGGTTACAGGAGCCAGATTAAACCCAGGCCTAGACGTCTACATCAAATGGTATTTTATTTTGTATCTCCTAAGTATGTGGCAAGCTTATATTTACTTACGTTGTCTCGTGCAACCCTCCAGCCTCTCCAGATGAGTGGTCAGTCCTACTTAGCCCTGCCCCATAGAATGACACTGAGGCTCAGGGAGATGTAATCGCCCAGGGAGTTGATGGCAGAGCAGGTTGAGCTGTGGTCTATCTGACTCCAAAGGCTGTGCTTATTCCACGGCACATCCAGCCTCCCCGGGAGATGATGCATCTTGGCTGGGGGAGAGAGTCAGGAGGCTGCTGGAGCCACATGAGGCAGGGGCACTGTGACTTTCTGCAGAAACGCTGAGTGGGTTGGGGACCACAGAGGCCAACAGCTTTCATCTATAGCTCAACTAACCAACAGGTTGGTTCTCACATATGTGCTCCCATCTTCATAGCACGTCATTGAAAACGAAGCCAAAATCCCGCTACTTATTATTTCGTTTGGGATGCACAAAGAAGATGAAACGTGAGCAAAAACTTCTTTGCCATTTGAGCTAATCACTGAAAACAGATGGTTTGCTCGCTCAAGGTAACGAATCTCTTTCTTTTCCTAAACCTTAAGACACACACAAATAAACAATACACTATCATTATTAGCTTGTTGTTAAATAGGTTTAATGCAAGTTTCTATTTCTTTGGTTTTTGCCTTCTGATTATGGTGTACTTTGTAAAACTCCAACAAAGTAAAGTAACAATTAACGGAGTAAAAAGTTTTCGAGTAAAAATGAAAATGTTCTTCTCACCTCATTTAAATAGAGAAAATTTATTCTTCAGGTTTAGGGTTCTGCTTTTTAAAGTGTGTGGTTTAGGACTTCCCTGGTGGTGCAGTGGTTAAGAATCCACCTGCCTAATGCAGGGGACACAGGTTCAATACCTGGTCAGGGAAGATCCCACATGCCTCTGAGCAACTAAGCCAATGTGCCACAACTACTGAGCCCGCATGCCACAACTACTGAGCCTGCATGCCACAACTACTGAAGCCTGCATGTCTAGAGCCCGTGCTCCACAACAAGAGAAGCCACCGCAGTGAGAAGCCCGTGCACTGCAATGAAGAGTAGCCCCCACTCGCCGCAACTAGAGAAAGCCCATGCGCAGAAATGAAGACCCAATGCAGCCAATAAATAAATTTATTTAAAAAAAATTTTTTTAATAAAAAAAATCGTGTGGTTTATTAAGGAGGATTTTTGTATTATTCTCAAAAAATTCCATGTTAATTTGCATTCCTTCCTTTTTCAGGAGATGTAACAACATTGTGATTGTATTAATCATATGAATTAAATATAATATGCTTTGTTATTGATTTTCATTTCATTCCTTAGCATCCAGTACAAATATTAGAAAGGCCATGCTTGAGTTATGATCACTGCAAATGACTGTAGGTAAATATTTAATATTTTAAAAACAAAATCTTTTCATAAGGTTTCTTTTTTAAAAAAATACAGCTAAACTGTTAGTCCTCCCATATTAAAACAGATGCTATTAAAATATAATTGTTAGTTACAAAGGGAAATGGAAGTCATATTAAATTAATATCATATTATAGCAAATTAACTTGAAATCTATTTATATTATCAGTTTTCATTTTATTTACAATTTGATGGCTTTAAAAAATTATGCCGCCAACAGACACATGAAAGAATGCTCAACATCATTAATCATCAGAGAAATGCAAATCAAAACTACAATGAGATATCATCTTACACCAGTCAGAAAAAAATCTACAAACAATAAGTGCTGGAGAGGGTGTGGAGAAAAGGGAACCCTCTTGCACTGTTGGTGGGAATGTAAATTGATATAGCCACTATGGAGAACAGTATGGATGTTCCTTAAAAAACTAAAACTAGAGCTACCATATGACCCAGCAATCCCACTACTGGGCATATACCCCGAGAAAACCATAATTCAAAAAGGGTCATGTACCACAATGTTCACTGCAGCTCTATTTACAATAGCCAGGACATGGAAGCAACATAAGTGTCCATCAACAGATGAATGGATAAAGATGTGGCACATATATACAATGGAATATTACTCAGCCATAAAAATGAACAAAACTGAGTTATTTGTAGTGAGGTGGCTGGACTTAAGAGACTGTCATGTTGAGTGAAGTAAGTCAAAAAAAGAAAAACAAATACCGTATGCTAACACATATGTATGGAATCTAAAAAAAAAAAATTGTCATGAAGAACCTAGGGGCAAGATGGGAATAAAGATGCAGACCTACTAGAGAATGGATTTGAGGATATGGGGAGGGGGAAGGGTAAGCTGGGACAAAGCGAGAGAGAGGCATGGACATATATATACTACCAAACATAAAATAGATAGCTAGTGGGAGGCAGCCACATAGCACAGGGAGATCAGCTTGGTGCTATGTGACCACCTAGAGGGGTGGGATAGGGAGGGTGGGAGGGAGGGAGACTCAAGAGGGAAGAGATATGGGAACATATGTACATGTATAACTGATTCACTTTGTTATAAAGCAGAAACTAACACACCATTGTCAAGCAATTACACTCCAATAAAGATGTTAAAAAAAAAATTATGCCATTGCTGTACACCTGAAACTAACACAACATGGTGAACCAACTATACTTTAATGAAATTTTTTTAAATTATGCTATTTCTCCATGTCTATCATTAGTTGAATTTTATGCAAAAAAAAAATTTTTTAAAGTCTGTTAAAACCAGAGATGATTTTGAAATAAATTGAAACAAAAATGTGTTTCATGGTTTCATTAATAGAGCAAGTTACAGAACACAGTTTGACCTTGAACTGTAGATGATTAGCACATGTTGAATGTGGTGGAGAACAGTTTACAGAATTAAGTTTGCCCTGGGAAAAACATGTTAAAGGCACGATTTTAAAACAGATTTCCTGCATTTTCAACTACAAGCAGGCGAGGATTTGTATGAATCACAGAGGATAGGACTGTGGTCTCTGGAGCTGCAAACTGTGGGCCTTTGTAAGTTTTATTTAGCACCCTTGCAAATCCATTGAACAAACACAGAAACATTTTAGATTTTTGAAACAATTGATTTCTTGAGTTTCAAAATATTTTTCCCATATTTCAACAGCCGTGAAATTACAAAGAGAATAATAACAATATTCTGCAAAGAAGTGTGGTTTTTGTATGAACACCGTTTTTAAAAACTTTACAGTCCGATTTAACTGGCTGGGCTCAGTTTATGGTGCGCGTGTGTGGCTGATGAGTATGTTCTGAAGGAAAGATAAAGTGAGTAATGATTTGTGATTGTTTGCTACCTGTAACCACATTGACAGCATTAGAGCATAACGCTGGTGACATAATTAAAATACAAGAGAGCTATGCAACCCTCCGGGGAGAAATCAGAGCCCGAGGAAGGGTAATCTCCCAGCGCCAGGCCCCAGCTCTGCCAGGTTCATTAGGACACCTCGGCCTGGAGCCCTTCACCCATCTGCCAGGGGGGACTTGGCTTTGCCCACCTTCCATGGTTCAGCTCCAGAGCTGGGAACACAGGGCTGAAAGACCACGTGCAGCAAACATGGGTGAGTTCTCCCGTTTATCTTGAATGCCCATGGCCTCTTTTCTCATGCTTTGTACCCCTTCTTAGTCCCAGCTCTTGGTTAAAGATCTGATATCCACATTTATGCCCCCCTGTCATTTTAAGTAGTTGGGTTGCTTCTTCTATTTAAATCTGAAAACTCATCTCTTACATAGACAGAGGGGGTTGAAGTTAAAGTTCACTCGTGAAACTATGAGAACACAGATGGGGTAGCAGAGCCACCAGCCCTGGTGACCAAGCTTGCTAACGTCCCAGGTCTCAAAGCTGCAAAGGCCTCCAGGGGCCATCTGGTTGGGCCTTCAGCTTTCAGCCTTGAGGCAGGTAAGGTGATGGGCCTGGTGACTGCCTAGGTTTGTCAGTCCACCAGGGCAGTAGCGCTGGGGCAATGCCAGCCCCCCGACACCGGCCCCACCCCCTGGTGGAGTGAGCTCCTCCCTGTAATGAGCTACACAGCACTTACTTTCTGTGGGTTTCGTGAAGGCTAGAATTTCCGTGGCGGCACTGAGAGGAAACAGTGAAATAGCAGGTGATTACATACAGGCTGTAATCAAACAGGCCAGGCCCTTGTAGACAAAATGAAGAGCATGGATTAAACGACTTCTCAGGTCCTTCTGAGCCCTCCAGTTGTGAGACTCAAAACAATTAGGGCAAAGGCTGGTTTTTCTTCTTTTTTATTAAAGTGTAGTTGATTTACAATGTTGTGCCAGTCTCTGCTGTACAGCAAAGTGACTCAGTTATACACAGGCAGACATTCTTTTTTTTAATATTCTTTTCCATTATGGTTTATCACAGGATGGTGAATATAGTTCCCTGTGCTATACAGTAGGACCTTGCTGTTTATCCATTCTATATGTAATAGTTTGCATCTGTTAACCCCAAACTCCCAGTCCAACCCTCTTCCTGCCCCCCTCCACTTGGCAACCCCAAGTCTGTTCTCTATGGCAAAGACTGCTTTTATTTTTTTAATTTTTTTAACATCTTTATTGGAGTATAATTGCTTTACAATGGTGTGTTAGTTTCTGCTTTATAACAAAGTGAATCAGTTATACATATACATATGTCCCCATATCTCTTCCCTCTTGCATCTCCCTACCCCCACCCTCCCTATCCCACCCCTCTAGGTGGTCACAAAGCACAGAGCTGATCTCCCTGTGCTATGTGGCTGCCTCCCACTAGCTATCTATTTTACCTTTGGTAGTGTATGGTAGTCCATGCCACTCTCTTGCTTTGTCCCAGCTTACCCTTCCCCCCACCCCCATATCCTCAAGTCCATTCTCTAGTAGGTGTGCATCTTTATTCCTGTCTTACCCCTAGGTTCTTCTGACCATTTATTTTTCTTTGTTTTCTTCTTTTTTTTTTGGATTCCATATATGTGTGTTAGCATACAGTATTTGTTTTTCTCTTTCTGACTTCCTTCACTCTGTATGACAGTCTCTAGGTCCATCCACCTCACTACAAATAACCCAGTTTCGTTCCTTTTTATGGCTGAGTAATATTCCATTGTATATATGTGCCACATCTTCTTTATCCATTCATCCAATGATGGACACTTAGGTTGCTTCCATGTCCTGGCTATTGTAAATAGAGCTGCAATGAACATTTTGGTACATGACTCTTTTTGAATTATGGTTTTTTCAGGGTATATGCCCAGTAGTGGAATTGCTGGGTCGTATGGTAGCTCTATTTTTAGTTTTTTAAGGAACCTCCATACTGTTCTCCATAGTGGCTGCATCAATTTACATTCCCACCAGCAGTGCAAGAGTGTTCCCTTTTCTCCACACCCTCTCCAGCATTTATCGTTTGTAGATTTTTTGATGATGGCCATTCTGACCAGTGTGAGATGATACCTCATTGTAGTTTTGATTTGCATTTCTCTAATGATTAATGATGTTGAGCATCCTTTCATGTGTTTGTTGGCAGTCTGTATATCTTCTTTGGAGAAATGTCTATTTAGGTCTTCTGCCCATTTTTGGACTGGGTTGTTTGTTTTTTTGTTATTGAGCTGCATGAGCTGCTTGTAAACTTTGGAGATTAATCCTTTGTCAGTTGCTTCATTTGCAACTACTTTCTCCCAGTCTGAGGGTTGTCTTTTCCTGCTTTTAAATCGAGAACACCATCTAGCTTCCTGCTCCCTGGTACCTCCTACATTCCAATTTCTTAGCTAGAAAATTCTCTGCTTCCCCACCCCATCCCCCATCCCCACCTCCAGCCCTTATGCCCCTTGTCTCCAAGTCTTATTATTTCCTTCTTCAAATTGTTTCTCAAGTCTTTAGCTTCTCCTTCCAGTTATATTATTGCACACGCATCCTATCACCTCCCCCACACGTCTGGGCCACTCTTAGGTGCTTAATGTGAGACGAGATTTCCCTGCCTAAAATGTCACTTCCATCACGTCACTGCTCTGATCCACAGAGCACCGCCCCTCCCCATGTTCTGGCCTATGCCCCTGCCCACTTGTACTCCTTATTGCCTCCCTGATGTCAATCAACCCTCTCCTCCAGGACTCCACTCTCTAGCTCACTACACCCTGCTCACTCTTGATCAGCTGTTTGTTCACACTGTTTCTTTTCCTGAGAAATCCTTCTCCTTCCCCAACCCTTCCAAGTGTTATGGGCTTAACTGTTCCCTCGAAATTCATATGCCGAAGTCCTAACCCCAGAACCTCAGAATCTGACTCTACTTGGAGATTGTGTTTTAAAGGAATAATTAAGTTAAAATGAGGTCATATGGGTGGGGCTAATCCAATATGACTGGTGTCTTCATAGGAAGAGGAGAAGAGGACACAGACGTGCACGGAGGGGAGAGCATGGGAGGATATGAGGAGAAGACAGCCACCTACAAGCCAAGGAGAGAGGCCTCAGAAGACAACCATTTTGTTGATACCTTGATCTTGGAGCTCCAAGACCTAGTCTCCAGAATTGTAAGGAAATAATATCTGATGTCGATGCCCACCAGTCTCTGGTACTTTGTTACACAGCCCCAGAACTCACACATCAGTATCACCCACTCACCAAAGGATCCGTTTGAGTCCCACATTCTCTGACTGCTCTTGTCTATCCTGTTCTCCCCTTTCTCCGAATATCATGATGGAACTATTGAGAGTTCAGCTGGGCAAGGAAAGACATGAGGATGTGATAGTGATAAGAAGTAGTGACAGGGACTTCACTGGCAATCCAGTGGTTAGGGCTCCGAGCTTGCTTCCACTGCAGGGGATGTGGGTTTGATCTCTGACTGGGGAGCTAAGATCACACATGCTGCACAGCGCAGGCAAAAAAAAAAAAAAATGTGTAGTGTCAAATCGATAGCAACAATGGATTACAGGTCCAAGTTGGGTCAAAACTTGTGGGGGTTGGGAGTTCCAAAGATAAGTGGTCATAGTGGGAGATTGGGATGAACAGGAGAGGCAGTCATGACAAGGGGTCACATTCAGTGGTTTGCTCTTCAACTGGCACTTTAAGTTGCACTTATGATCAATCTCTCAGAGGCTAGTTGTTAACAATTTTCGAATTGTCCCAGTTGTTCCGGCACCTCCAAGTTACCACATTCACTATTCAGTACTTAGTAGCCTCCAGCGGGGCAAGGGAGAGGAGATTTGTCAAAGGGCTCCTCGATTCAGGGCTACAAGGTGAGGATGAAGCCTGTAAAACAGAAGGTTAGGGGAGCACAGGGAGCTAACTTACACTGGGGGCACAGCAAAGAAGAAGAAACCCAGTGCCCTCAGTGAGCTTACCTACTATTAGGGGTTGCAAATGCTCCAGGGGCCACTGGTGACAGTACATCTATTCCCACAGAAAAGTCAAAATAAGGCACATTCCCAGTCCAGCTCATGAAAGTCTATTTTGAAGTTAGAAATGGGTCAAATAAACCATACATCTTTCAAATACAGCTCTCTTGCAGTCATCAAAAAAAAAAAAAAAAAAAGACTAAGGTAGCCCTTTATGAACTAATAAGAAATGAATGTCAGAAATGTTAAGAAAGAATCCAGGGACACAACAGTGTGTGTAGTATGCTTCCATTGTGTAAAAATGGGCGAACATACACACACACTTGGACTTACACACACACGAACTTGTGTATTAGAATAATTCTGGAAAGGTATACAAGAAACAGGCAACACTGACTCTGAAGAGGGGAACTGAAGGACCAGGGTGAGAAGAGAACTTAACTTTTTTAAATTGGAGTATAGTTGACTTACAATGTGTTAGTTTCAGGTGTACAGCAAAGTGATTCAGTTATATGTATATATCTATTCTTTTCCATTATAGTTTATTACAAGATATTGAATATAGTTCCCTGTGCTATACAGTAGGACCTTGTTGTTTATCTATTTCATATATGAGTCTGGATCTGCTAATCCCAAACCCCTAATTTATCCCCCCACCCCAGCTATCCCCTTTGGTAACCATAAGTTTGTTCTCTATGTCTGTGAGTCTGTTTCCATTTTGTAAATAAGTTCATTTGTATCATACTTTAGATTCCATATACGTGATTATCATATGATATTTGTCTTTCTCTGTCTGACTTACTTCACTTAGTATGATAATCTTTAGGTCCATCCATGTTGCTGCAAATGGCATCATTTCTTTCTTTTTTATGGTTGAGTAATATAAATATAAATATATATATATATATATATATATATATATATATATATATACACCTCATCTTCTTTATCCATTTATCTGTTGATGGACATTTAGGTTGCTTCCATGTCTTGGCTATTGTAAACAGTGCTGCAATGAACACTGGATGTATATATCTTTTCGAATTATGGTTTTCTCCAGATATATGCCCAGGAGTAGGACTGCTGGATCATATGGTAACTCTATTTTAAGTTTTTTAAGGAACCTCCATACTGTTCTCCATAGAGGTTCCACCAATTTACATTCCCACCAAGACTGTAAGAGGAGAACTTACTTTTATTGTATTTCCTTTTTTACTGTTTGCATTTTTATCACACGGTGTTACTTTTTCAGTTAAAAAAAACTAATTAATAAAAAGTAAATATGCACACTTGGAAAGAATAAAGTCAGTTTAACTTTTCCTCTCATACTGTATTCAAACCAAAGTCCAGATGGATTAAAATTGTTACATTTTTAAGAATTAATTATATATTGCAATCATCAATGAAATAATTGATTCAAGCAAGAGCTATCAATGGATTTAAAAAGCAAGTAGTGAGAGTTTTTTGGGGGAACAAGAGAGTCACACAGTCTCAAAGCTTCACCCCACAGATAACTTTTTAATTGTGGAAGAAAATTTAACCTGATCTCTGGGTGAGGAAGGATGTTTTCAAGCATAAAAACAAAAGACAAAATCCACCCCCCCACTGACACACATACAATTTAAACAGGTCTGATTGCACACAAATTCAAATTTTCTTTCCCTCAAGATAATTCCACTGTAAACCTAAGAAAAAGTAATCTTCAAATTTCAAAGAATAACTACTATGAATATGGTAATGAGTTAGCATATGTATTATATAAAAAACTGACACAAATTGACTTTTAAAAAATAAGATCACAACAGGAAAATGGACAAAGGAAAAAGATATTTCACAGAACATATGATAATAGGAAAAAAAAATCTTGTTGCATCATTCATCAGTCATGCCAAGTGAGACGAGATTGCACTTTTTACTTTTCAAATTAGCCAAAATTTGAAACGGGAGAGTACTTAAAGTAACAGGCAGCCTCACTGAGGCTGGAGGAAATATAAATCAGTTGAAATGCTCTAAAAAGAATTTAGCCAGTGTACATCAAGAATTGCAAAACAGTTCATAGGACTTCCCTGGTGGCGCAGTGGTTAAGAATCCGCCTGCCAATGCAGAGGACACGGGTTCAAGCCCTGGTCTGGGAAGATCCCACATGCTGCGGAGCAACTAAGCCCATGCACCACAACTACTGAGCCTGTGCTCTAGAGCCCGTGAGCCCCAACTGCTGAGCCTGTGCGCCACACCTACTGAGCCTGCGCTCCTAGAGCCCGTGCTCCGCAACAAGAGAAGCCACCGCAGTGAGAAGCCCACGCACCACAATGAAGAGTAGCCCTCGCTTGCCGCAGCTAGAGAAAGCCCGCGCCCAGCAACCAAGACCCAACGCAGCCAAAGAATAAAAAAACAAACAAAAAAAAACAGTTCATATACATCAACTTAATAATTCCAGTTCTATGACATTAATCTAGATAAATAAGCCGAATGCAAACAAAGCTTATCTAAACTATTCATCACATCATTGTTTATAATAGCAAAACACTGGAAGCCACTCAAACATCCAGTAATAGGGAAATAGTTAATTACATTACAATACTTCCGTACAATAGACTATCTTGCAGCCAATAAAATCAGGATTTCTTTTTGGTGAGATAATAATAAGTCAAATAGCAGCAAACAAAACCATACAGTTGGATCCCTATTTGGATTTTTTTTTAAGAAAACCGTTAAAAAAGAATTGGAAGATTAACAATGATCATCTCTGTGTAGTGAGACTATACGTGATTTTTATGTTCTTATTTATACTCCTTTGACTTTTCTAAACTTTGAATCGATTTTATAATAGGAGAAAATTTTATGTAATAATGGTAATAGCAACATAAAAGCTAACGTTTATTGGGCATTTCTTACATGCCAGGCACATTACCTGTATTATCTCATTTATAGATACTCCTGTGTTGGAGGGATTCTCATTACTTCCACTTTACAGATAAAGAGATCAAACTCAGTGTTAGCTCCAGAAATCAAATCAGGCAGTCTCTCTCCAGAGCGCACGTTTGAAGAATTTTAATTGATGAAGCGAAATGCTCCTGATAATTAAATATTATGACAATTTTTTTGTAATGAACAGAGAAAAATATTGACATCAAAATGTTAGCAGCGGTTATCTCTGGGGATGGAATTTGGGATGATTACAATATTTTTATTTATATTTATATTTTTAAAAATAATCATAGATTACTCTGATGATAAAGGAAAATGATAAAAAAAATATGAAGTATTAATATTATGGGTTAACTCAGAAAACTGACAGCCATGCAGTAGGAACATTTTAATTAGAAAGTATATTTTGAGTTCCAAAAAATTTGAAAATACAGCCCCTTCATAGAGAGGTGGCTGGCTGTGCCATTTTTGACAACTCAATATATTTATACAGCAAGATAATAGCACTTTTTCAGTACCTACCAAGTACTTCTTTGTATATACCAAAGTGCTAGTGCAGTTGTTTTTTATTACTTTCCCTTATCTCTCTTTTTCTAAATTTTGTAAATTTATTTTTTATTGAAGTATAGTTGATGTAAAATATTATGTGAGTTTCTGGTGTACAGCAAAGTGATTCAGATATATATACTTTTTCATATTCTTTTCCATTATGGTTTATTACAGGATATTGAATATAGTTCCCTGGCTAGCACAATATTTTGAACATAGAATTATCTCCATAAATGTCTATTGATGAAAAGTGGCAATACTAAAAGAAATGTTCTGGAAAAAAAATTTTTTTTAAATTAATAGGCACAATAACATAAAGTAAGCATCTTATAAGGTGAATTGATTCCTAGCTGAGTCATATTAAGACCTAAAGCTGCACTGCCTATTATTCAGATTCTTTCCAAGACAATCGGATAAAGAAAGCTTGTGAATATAGAACATCAGAAAGAAGGAAAGCAAGATTCATTCTCAAATCCAAAGTTAGGTCCAAAGACACTTCCTCAGAAAAATATCTGCTTCCTGCTGTGTTTTCACTGAAGCGTTTGCTGTAATTAAGTATACCCTCTCTTCTCTTTCACTCATTCTCTTCCCTTCCCTACTTCTAACTCAGTTTCAGTCCTCAGGGGACTGTTAGTGTCATTCCTTCCTCAAAAATAGAAGCTTGTACCACTTCTAAATTGACTTCCTGAGTCAGGAAAGCTACTGAGAGAGCTTGGGCACCTCCTAGAGGAAGCTGGCTAGCCTGTCAATCTGGTTTGGTTTGCAGAGAAACACTGCCATCTAGTGCAAGAAAAAGCAATGCTTCCATTCATTTTCTTGAGCTAATGGTGGATAAAATATTTATAGCACAATCTCACTTTTAGGCTGAATCACATTTAAGCTTTTCCAGGAAAATGTCTGAACTTCTTTCTACCGTAAAACGTATATTTCAGTGAATTGAAAAAACACGTGGGACTTCCCTGGTGGCACAACGGTTAAGAATCTGCCTGCCAATGCAGGGGACACGGGTTCAAGCCCTGGTCCGGGAAGATCCCACATGCCGCGGAGCAACTAAGCCCATGGGCCACAACTACTGAGCCTGCGCTCTAGACCCCGCGAGCAACAACTACTGAGCCCACGTGCCACAGCTACTGCAGTCCACGTGCCTAGAGCCTGTGCTCCACAACAGGAGAAGCCACCGCAATGAGAAGCCTGCGCACCGCAACAAAGAGTAGCAGCAACGAAGACCCAACGCAGCCAAAAATTAAATAAATAAATCTATTTAAAAAGAAAGAAAAAACACGTAATTGGGTGATTCTTTCCTATAGAAATCACCAGAAACCTGAGCTAGACAGGAAAGGGAATGAGGAGAGAATAGAGGTATCTTTAGTTCATGATTAATTTGCTGTTTCCCTCATTATTACTGCTACTTTTGCTTGTTTGTGTACATATTTTGATTCTTTGTCAAAAGCTTCACCTAACCCAGTCCCATGGACTCAAGATTACATATGTGGTCATGTCAGCAAAACTTCCTGATGTGATAGTCTGCTTTGGTAATCTCGTTTTGGGAATATGCTATTAAGAAATGACTTTCAAAATAGAGATGAACTAACACAACATTGTAAAGCAACTATACTCCAATAAAAATTAATTTAAAAAATACAGATGAACTGATGATCCAAAGCTCAGAGTAAAGACTTAAGATTTATGGGCTTCCCTGGTGGCTCAGTGCAGGGGACACGTGTTCGAGCCCTGGTCTGGGAAAATCCCACATGCTGCGGAGCAAATAGGCCCGTAAGCCACAACTACTGAGCCTGGGCTCTAGAGCCCACAAGCCACAACTACTGAGCCCGCGTGCCACAGCTACTGAAGCCTGCGTGCCTAGAGCCCGTGCTCCGCAAAAGGAGAAGCCACAGCAATGAGAAGCCTGCACACTGCAACGAAGAGTAGCCCCTTCTCGCTGCAACTAGAGAAAGCCCACGCACACACAGCAAAAAAGACCCAACACAGCCAAAAATAAATTAATTTAAAAAATAATAAAAAATAAATAAATAAATAAGATCATTGAGTGCTAGTCCAAAACACTTATTAAAAAAAAAAAAAGAAAGACACCATTTAGTGTGAAGAGGTAAGCCACAGTGTGGGAAAATATATTTAAAATACATGTACTTAACAAAGGACTTATATGTAGATTAGTAAAGACCTCCTATAAAGTGATTTTTTAGAAGCTAGAAAACCCAATAGAAAAATGGCCAAAATTATGGACAATTATTCATTTCACAAAGAAGATATCCATCAAATAGTTATCAAGAAAAGGTCAACTAATATGTGGCAGCCTGGATGGGGGCAGTTTGGGGGAGAATGGCTACATGTATATGCATGGCTGAGTTGCTTTGCTGTGCACCTGAAACTATCACAACATCGTCAATCGGCTATACTCCAATATAAAATAAAAAGGTTTTTTTTTAATTTGAAAGAAAAAAGGTCAACTAAGCCCACAATTCGATACCGCTATATACCCACTAGAATGACAAAAATAAATAAGACATTACCAAGTATGGATAGGATAAGGAAAACCTGGAACCTTCATATACTCCTCGTGGGAGTGTAAAATGGTTCAACCATCTTCGGAAATTGCTTCACAAGATGTACTAAAGCTGAAACACTTGCGTACTCTATGGCCCAGCAGTTCCACCCCTAGGCATGTATTCAACAGCGATATATACAAATGGTCACCAGAAGACATTCGTAAGAATGTTCATGGCCTCGTTATTTGTAATAGCCGAAATCGTCATATAAGCCAAATGCCCGCAACGGGACAGGCCACAGCAGTGAGAGCCCCGAGCACCGCAAAAAAAAAAAAAGAGAGAGGGAATGGGTAAATATATTGTGTTATATTCACACAGTGGAATAATATAAAGCAGTCAGTGAGAATGAGTCAAATGAATAGATCTTATAACCATCACGTGGAGTGCAAGAAACAAACAAAATACAAAAATAATGTTTCCATATATATAAGGTCCAAAAACTGGTATAAAATCAATCTAGGGTGTTCTAAGTCAGAGTAGTGGTTATCTGGGGGAGGCGGAAAGACTGGAAGGGGACTTCTGAGTCTGGTAAAGGTCTCTTCCTTGACCTGAGTGCTGGTGACAAAAGCATATTCAATTTGTGAGAATTCATGGAGCTTATGCACAATTAAGACCTGTGAACTCTGTTGCAAAGAGGTTTTATTCCAATAAAAATTTGCTTAATCAGTCTAACGAATAATGTGCAAGATCTCTATGGAAATGTCTCAAACTCTATTAAAAGACATTAAAGAATATTCTAATAATGGAAGTGTATGTCATATTCACAGAGAGGGAACGTCACTATCACAAAATTCAAATTCTCTACAAATTTATCTACAGCTTTATTGCAAGCCTGATTTTTAAAAATCCTTAGGGGGTTTTCTGGGAAGTGTGAAAAGCTGGATCTAAAATTTTTAGAGAGGAGCATGGGTCTAGAGTAACCAGTACAGTACACTCCTGGAGAAGAGGAATAAAGTGGTATAAGGAATTTATTGGGATTTAAATCAATTAAGGCAATTTGATATCGGCACAGGGATACACAAATTTGTCGGGAGAATAGTATAGAAAGCAGAAACAATCTCAGACATAGATAGAAATTTTATGTTTGCATACCAATAAATGGAACTGGGAAAATGAGTTATTCACATAAAAATGGATACTTACATCACATCATGCTCAAAATTCATTATAGATAGATTAATAACTCAAATGTGAAAAGCAGAACTTTAAAATGTTCAGAAGAAAATATTAAGAAATATCTTTAAAACTTCAGATTAGGGAAGGGCCCCTAGGGATCCCAGCCCTAGGATTCACTGGCTGTGAGATCCTGGGCCAGTTACTCCCTGTTCTTTAGTTTCCACATCTGAAAAGTAAGGATATTTGTAGCACCCACCACACAGAGTTGTTGAGAGGCTTCCATGACGAATACGCAAAAAGTGTTGAAAACACTGCCCGACACTTATTAAGTGGTATATAGGTTCTTGCTTTTGTCATTATTATTATTTGTTGTTGCTGTAGAAGTAGTTACACTCAGTTACAAGGGACAGGCATTCTCAACTTGGCAGATCTATGCCTAACAACGTTCAGAAATTTTAGTAACTAAGGGAAGAAAAGGATATTCAATAGTGGAGGGTAGCAAAGAAGACGGAAAAGCAACAGAAAAACATAGTAAAGAAAGGACAAATTAAGAATTTTTGATCCACTCCTATCAAAAGCCAAACCTATGTAAATGGATTGAATTACTCTAGTCATCATTTCATTTAATCTGTATCTGTGTGCATCCCTGCTGCTTACCCCCGAACTGCCCCCACCAAGAATAAGCTCCATGGGGGTGTATTTTTGTCTTCTTTCTGTCTACTTCCACATTCTGAAATGCACAGTGCATCGTGGAAATCCAATAAAAATCATTTGATCGAGAGGACAGAATCTCCAACCTTGATGGTGCAAACATGAACCGGACAATGTGTTCTTTGTCTATTTGGAGGCACGTTTTCTGGTAAGTTGCTGCAGAAATCAGAAACATAGCAAAACAGAATCATCTTGGAGGTCCAGTAGACTTTGCAGTAAGTCTTTTATGCTCATCTATTATAACAAGTAAATATTTATGACTACCTAGAGTGTTTTAAATAGTTTTTTAATTTCACAGTATTTTTACTACATGTTCATAAAACATAGAAAAACTGCAATGTACAGAATTATGACTCACCTGCCCAAACAAATGACATTACGCAGATACAACGTTTTGTGATTTTGCCGCTATAAGGGTGTGTTTTTTCTGCAGTAATTTTACTGTTATACCATGCTTTTTATTAAAAGATTTATTACCGTCATCCTAATTTTATCAGCCAGTTGAACACAGCATTTCCTGCTTTTGCAAGTGACACTTAAAATACTGAAAAACTGATTTTTTTAAAATTCTGTGAACCATAACATTTAATTTCATTTCTAACTGACCAAATAGTAACATTGCTTTGTCACCTAAAGCCAGTCAGATTCCATGAGTTTATAAAAACATTATTTTTTGCAAGTCCCACAAATGATAGTTCTATGATCTGAAATATCCAGTGTTTACTAATTCCTCCCCAATAAACTTTAAGGGTTTATAATAGACACCCAAATCACCATTTGAGAGCTACATATTAGGAGAAATCAATCAGAATTAGTACAAGGTTGAATAACTAGTGCAGTAGGCCTTTCTTCCCATCCTCTTGACTAGCTGGGCCCCCCTCCCCCTCCCATCAAAACAAGAAGCTGATTTTTGTTTCTGGTTTCATCATATCAGTGTCTGGTTTATAACTAAATGAATCTCTTATTGCTTCGTGGATAGCATCTCTAACAGACATTACCTTTTTGTCAATAGTTTGACACTTCTAGAAGAAATGAGATCCAGCGAGTGCGAGCACCTCCTCTAACAGAGCGTTTGTTAGGGTAAGTGTTGCTGGTAAACCTTTGGGATAGCAGGGTTTAAGGGCTGATTCTGTGAGAATCCAGTGTCACCAGTAGGTGGCGTACCTGGTCAGAAATCCATAGGCTGTGGGGATGTATGGAGGTTACAGACAGCTACAAACGTTGGAAGCAGAAACTGAAGAGATGCTCATGGCCCAGATAGACTAGCAAATATCAGGAAGTGGGTATTTAATAACTGAGGCACAATAGTAACCGAAAGTGTAGGATGTAAGTGAAGGATAGCACCACTAAGCTGGAGCAGCCCTCCACTTTGAGTGCTACAGGCGCTCTCTCTTGGGTGATGGACCCCAGTCTCTGGTCCTCTGGGCCAGGGCTCTCTCCGTCTAGCTGTCGGTGGATTCCAGCCACCTGCCCTTCAGCAGGCAGCCAGTAGATCCCCAGCTTAGCTGAAGGCACAGGCTTGGTGGGGATTCAGGAACTGGGCCCAGCAGGTTCCCGCATCTGGGATACATGAACCTACAGATACCATTACACTGGCTGTTTAAACCCAGGTCTCCTAAGATCCCCTCCCTCATGGAGGTAGATTTTGCTAGCTGGGCTCTCTGTACAAAGTTAATAAAAAAGCTAATAGGTGTCCATTCCCTTCCCCTTCCTTCCCCTGCCCTTCCTTAGCTGTACCCTGCCCCAGGCAGTCAAATGCCCACCAGGTTTATACTTCAGTCTCCTAAGACTTTAGGTAGCTTGAGCCAGTTCCTCAGAGCACGATCAGTTCACAGAAAAAAATGGAATTGCTGTTGCCTCAAAATTAGACTAGATCCTGAGCCATGATCACCTTCTAAATGACCAGCCATCCACTTCTGTGGCATCTCTAAAATATCTCTATGTTCACAGCATAAAGGGTGTCCTTCCATTATCATATTCCAATTTTAAGTCCGCTTCCAGTAAAAAGAGGTGATACTGGTTTTAATGAATGATTCCTGCAATCGGCCGCAAAAAAGATGGAACAGTTATGCATGGGGGCTGCTGTCAATTAATGGATATGCTGTTCCCTGGTTATACTGCCTTGAAGAAAAGGAAATTCCAAACTAAGCCAAATCATGAATATATCCAGAATTTTAAAATATTACAAGCAGGTTTTAAGAGAATGGATGTTGACAAAATAATTCTTGTGGACAAATCATTGAAAGGAAAGTTTCAAGTCTATTTTAATTTGCTCAGTGGTTCAAGAAAACTTTTATGCGAGTACGATGGAAAAGACTATGACCCTACTGTAGCTGCTAGACAAGGTCAAGATATATCAGGAGCATTTTCCCTGTTGTTAGGGTTTGAACAAACCAGCAGTACAGCTCCTTGGAGGCCAGTTAGACTCAAACACTAATACAGGTTCTGGCTGGGAGAAAAGATCTTGCCTTAGGCAATGGGTATTATGAAGCAGTGAGGTTAACGCCGCAGGTGAATGTACTGAAACAGCTGACACGTAGGAGAAGCAAAGGATTTCTACTTTGGAAAGCTAAGGAACTTTGAACTGATTGCCAGGAAAATGAGGAAGAAGATTGCCCTGTATTGGGAGTGTGGCATCTCTGTACCACAGATGAAGCTTTGTGATTCCTAAGGAAGGGGCCCCATGGGAAGGACCAGCAGAGCATTAACAGCCTGGACCAGCAAAGCAGCAACATCTGAATGCTTCACTCCAAATCGTGCTTAACTGTAAAACACTCTCCTTTATTATACTTAGAGGACTTGCTGGTTTCTTTCCATAAGCAAAAAGCACTTCTTAAAGTGCCCTTTGCAGCAGTGTTATTTATTTTCCACTTAGTTTGAGGTGGGATCATTTTCCTTAAAGCACAGTATTAACATCTAGTGGGTTCACCTCAGAAATGAAGAGGTTGATCTTGGGAGCTCTCCTTTGTGCTCCTGGTAAACGATGATTTCTGGGGAGGATGTGTTATGAGGTGGAGACTTCATAGAGAAATGCAAAGACTGAATTGAAGTAAGCGACAGTGAAATCTGGTTACAGAACATTTTAATGACTTTTACCACCATTAATAAGAGGGAAAAAAGAAATCCAATGAAAACTTTTCAGCTCTTACTTCATTTAACCTCTCTGTCCTTTTGAATACCATATACTCCTATCTCATTTGAGAAAGGATTTAGGATAAGGTTAATATTTTTGGAATGTAGTATAATAGGTTGATCTTTTCTTACTTTTTCAATTACTTTTTTAACAGCTTTATTGAAATATAATTCATATGGTATACAATACCCTTGTTTAAAGTGCAAAATTCAATGGTTTTGGTATATTCACAGAACTGTGCGTCCATCACCATAGTCAATTTTAGAAACTTTTCGTCACCCCAAAGAGAAACCCACACGCATTAGCATTCATCCCTATTTAACCTCAAGCCCCCAGCCCTAGGCAACCACCAATCTACTTTATGTCTCTATAGATTTGCCTACTCTGGGTATTTTATATAAATACCATATATAAATATGGCATAAATACCATATAAATACCATATATAAATTTATATAAATACCATACCATATGTAATATTTTCAGACTGGCTTCTTTCACTTAGGTAAGGTTTACCCATATTGCAGCATGTGTCAGTACTTCCTTCCTTTTATTGCCAAATAATACTCCATGGTATAAATACACCACATTTTATTTATCCATTTGTCAGTTGATGGATGAAGACAACGTGGGTTGTCTTCACTTTGGGGGTATTATGAATAATGCTTCTGTGAACCTCTGTGTACAAGTTTTTGTGTGAATGTGTGTTTTCATCTTTCTTTGGTACACACCTAACAGTGAAATTGTTGGATCATATGGTAACTCTGCATTTTATCTTTCAAGGAACTTTCAGACTGTTTTCCCAGGTGGCTGCACCATCAATTACCTCGTATCTAAAAAGTTTCTCAGTGTTCCAGAGATTTAATCACACTATCCAATTAATTTTCTCCTTATTTTTCTATGATATTATCTTTTAAATTCACTAATCGCATATGGACTGCATTCAGTAGATGTGAAGTTTGGATTTTCCTCCAAATTCCTCATCAGTGATTCCAGAATCATTGCTGAGTAATCTTTAATCTCCTCTTTGATATGTCTTCTCTTCTTTTATATATCACATTTTTATATTTAATAAATGATAATTCTGAGTTGTTCATGCTGTCCCATTGATCAGTCCAAGTCAGTACCACGTTATTTTAAAGACTGTAACTTTTTTTTTTAATAATGCATGTTACTAATCGTTCCTTATCACTCTACATTTTTGGAATATTCTTTGTTTATTATGTCGTTTGAACTTCAGAAAATTTGTATTTACTCCTTTGAAAAAAAAACCAACGGGATTTTATCACTATTGCATTAGCTCTTTAAGTTAATTTGAGATGTTATTATTTTTACAATATTTAAGTCTTCTACCTTGAAACATACAATTTCTGCAGGAGAAACTTCAGAACAAGTCTTGAGTACTTAGTGACTTGTTTCCTCTATGAACTAAAGGAAAAAGAAGAATCAAAAATGCTTCTGAAAAAAAAAAAATGCTTCTGAGATTCGGGGTCTGAGTGACTAAGAGGACCTTAATACAAGCCGACAGAGTATTGCTAAGGGCTATCAGAAAGAAGAGGGAAATGTTTTCAATGTTACTTTGGAGGACAGAAAAACAGTCAATGTCTCAAAATTATGAGGAGATAGATTCGGCCAAACATACTAAACCATTTTACATAGTAGAGCTCTCCAAAAATGAAAAAAAAAAAAAAGCTGTTGTGTGAGAAGGTAAACCCTTCATTTCCGGAGGCATTCAAATGAAGATGGATTACCAAGTATCAAGATGACAGCCCTCCTATTTCTAACCGTCTGTGCTGACTGCTTGTTCTCCAAATGGCCTTAGTATAATTGAAACAAGGAACTGGAATTTATGAAGAAGAAACGTAAAAGAAGATCAGAGTCAAGGATGGGCTTTGGGTAGTGCTCAAAGGAAGGAGAAAGAAGAGATAAAAGAAGAGAAAGAGGGCTTCCCTGGTGGCGCAGTGGTTGAGAGTCTGCCTGCCGATGCAGGGGACACGGGTTCATGCCCCGGTCCGGGAGGATCCCACGTGCCGCGGAGCGGCTGGGCCCGTGAGCCACGGCTGCTGAGCCTGCGCGTCTGGAGCCTGTGCTCCGCAGTGGGAGAGGCCACAACAGTGAGAGGCCCGCGTACCGCAAAAAAAAAAAAAAAAAAATACAACAGAGAGGCTTAGAAAGTAAAGTAGTAAGATTTACTTTCTAGTAAAGCTTAGAAGAGTCACTAGATTCAAAAATAAAGTCATAGGACAACCCGGCGAGTGAAGGTCCAGTAGATCTATTTGACAATAGAGTCATAATTGAGTGACACTGTAAAGTCAAGTGAAGGTTTATTTTTTCCTGTTGAAGAGGTTGTGCACATCCGAAGTTCAAAGTCCAGACAGTACAGATTTAGAGATAGAAAGTACAATAGACCCTGGCATTTGTAACTTTGATACTCATGGTTCTTACTGTTTGTCAATGACCCCACGATCCAAGGCAAGTAGTAATTTTTAAATGTTGCCAAAGCACACACTGGAATCATGTCTGCTGCGAAAGTGCTGTGCAGGAGTGAGTCACTTTTTTGGAGAGCGAGCCTAGCCAGCTGCCCAACATCTGTATCATATCATGGCTTTGTTATTCTCTACTAATCTCTGAATAGGCTGTAACTGTCATGAAGTGGTAGGAACTCTACTTCTTCATAGATCCAGACAAGCTCATGGATCATGTTGCTATTATGGTGATGTACTATGACAAATTACTTTAGTCCAGGTGACGCTTGACCAATGTGGGGTTTAGGGGCACCGACCCTCCTCGAAGTAGAAAATCCTAATGTAATTTAAGTGGACCCTCGGCATCCACGGTTCCTCCATATCTTCCATCCACGGTTCCTCCTCCACAGTTCCGCCCATAGATTCAACCAACCATGGATCGTGTAGTGCTATAATATTTACTAATGAAAAAGAATCCGCATGTAAGTGGACCCACACTGTTCAAACCATGTTGTTTAAGGATCAACTGTACTTTACAAAGCCACCGAAGTGCCTGAAAACATCACCATGATGTCTTGGATATTCTCTCCATTTTCTGGGGGGAATCATACATGAGAGATACTCAACACAGTGCGATTTTTGAAGCTCTCAGGACACATTTCTTAAAATTATTAAGATTCTACTTACTGGAAGAGGTGAGGCTATCACTGTAGAAGAAAGCTCTCTCAGGAAATGGGAAGGGCTGGTTTTTAGCTCAAAGAAGGAAGAATTTGGAAAGAAGAATAAAGGATGTGTCTCAGACTATTTCCCCAGAGAGCAGACCTCAGAAAAATTGTATCTGCATGTCCTTTATTGTATCTGCATGTGATCTCAAGAAAGAGTAAAAGAGAGTGAAGCAGTGAGAAGCTGCACAAGATATGTTACTGAGTTGCTTGATCCCATGGACCTCTTGAGAAGCCATATGACATCGTCTCAGGACTGCCAGTCTGGGATGAGAAAGGAGGAAGCATTTATCCAGCAGCTCGCATCCCTCACTAGTCAAAGAACATTCCAGGAAGCATTAGCTCTCCAGCACTTCTGGGTTGTACTTATGAGGATACCGAGGGGTGCCTGCAGAGTCCCAAGCCACAGTGAAAACAGATAAGTCCTAGGATGGGAGGCAGGAGGTGCTGGCAGAATGCCTCCATGTGCAGTTGGTTGGGTGGCTGGAACAAAAGATAAGTGTGCCTGAAAGGATCTGAAGTGGTACATGAGAGATGCCTGATCCAAGATGTTTGTGGTTTAAGAAGACGTGTGTTGGTGTGAATAGGGTGATAAGAAAACTCAGACCAGGTCCTGGCTCCTCTCAGGGCAAAAAGATGCCAGGCGCTCTTACAGGAATGAGGATGCTGTGTTAGGAATGAGTATTCGCTATAAGTAGAGAAGAGTTGTCCAAACCACCGGGAAGAGCAGACTGAAAGGATGATGGGATAGTGGTAGGGGTCCATCTGATGCCAAGCATCATGAACTTTTAATTCTTTGCATTTTCTCCATGAGTGCCTTCACCCTAAGAGTAGGAACTGAGAAAGCAGACTCTGTGGGTCAGGTGGAGTGGTATGGGGCATCTAGCAATGGTTGGGTGGGAAGGTCATCAGAGTGGTGGGGAGGGCAGCATGGAAGCAGCTGATCAGAGAATCAAGAGTAGGTACAACAGACAAAGTAAAACCAAGGCCCCAATGTATAGAGGTTTCTGTGACAATAGGAGCAGAGCAGGAGCATGGGAGAAAGAATAAAAAAGGAAGCAGTGGCATCTGGAAGGTGGAACAGAGCCGTACACTGATGACAAAGTCTACAGCACACTCAGTGCTACCAGGTGAAGACATAAGTGTCTGTATCCTGCAGTGAATTGAGTAATAGGGTTGTTGACATCGCCAAGAAGGAGTTGAGAAGGAAAGAAGGAAACTGACATGGTTCCTGAAGTTGTCCAGGACAGAATAAACAGTATTAGATGATACTGGTGATGATTTGGAGGTGGCTAAGCCAGTGGTAGTAGAGTCCTCAGATGATAATAACTAGAAGAAAGCCTGTTGAAAGCGGTGGGGTATGACCTCATCATAGAAGAGTTTAAGGAGCCAGCATGTTAATGAACAATCAAAGCAGCTGCTGAGGTTTAAAGACAAAGCAAGATTTGCTTCAATAAAGACTTACACGAGCACTGTTTCTCCAGGACGTGTTGGAGAGGTAGGTGTAGATTTTCACTCTTACTTAATACACTGGGTATCATTTGAATGTGCTAGCAGGAGCCTGCATTGCTCTTGTGATGAGAAAAAAATGAAAGAAGCAAAATTAGTCAACGACAGAAGTAGGATTCAAGCCCACAGGGAACAAATACTTTTCCACCACCCCCTTGACTCTGCAGCTGAACAGAACAGGCAGTGGAATGGTTTCTTTAGTCTTCCGAACACTTATCTTTGCTAAATCAACTTAAACCATGTGACCCCATTAACACAAAGAGCAAATGGAAGTGAGTGTTTCAGAAAGATGGAGAGATATATAACCTGTGGTAAATGTTTAACATGCCACACACAGAGATTCAGCCATATTTCATCGGCAGCTGTCTTTTTTTTTTTTTTTTTTTTGGACTTCAAGTTTCCAGGGAGGAACCCACCCCTACATTCTCTGTGCCTTCATTCCAGCCCCTGACTCGGCAAGAGGTCCTGGAAAGCATCCATGTCATAAACAGAGATGGTGACAAAGAGTAATGATTATAATAGCTACCATGATTGAATGCCTCCTCTGTGCACAGTTTAGGCTCAATACTGTGTGTACTTTATCCCAGTTAGTCATTAAAATAACTGTGAGCAGGTTATATTAACTCTATCTTGAAGACTGGGTGGTACGGAGCTGCTGTAGGGATTCAGCAATGTCCTCAGGGTACCAGACTCCTTCACGTTCCTGCTCTGTCCTCAGTGATAGGAATTACTCCCCCAATCTGTGTCTGTGTTCAAGCAGGAAGAAGCAGCAGAAGAGGCAGTACCAGCAAACGTACCTTGTATTGGCCAGAACTAGTGTTTCATTCAGGGATCATGTCGATTAGAGACAACAGAGTCCACTTTAGCTGGTTTAAACACAAGGAGTTCCTTAAGATATACAGAGAGTTCTTAAATCATTGGGGAGGGCTGAAAAGACTTTAGTTGAACTCAGAACGCCACCGTAGAATTGGGTCATCAAGGGAGCTGCCGCCTCTTCCATCATCAGGCAGTTGTTGAATTAAGAGGCCATCTTCTCCTACAGGAAGCCAGTGCCACAGTCATCGGCTCCAAGGCATCTGCCACAACCTGGAAGCAAGTCAATCAGAAAACACCCCCCACAGCACTAGCTCCCAGACTAGGCCAGTTCTGCCGAGACCCAGGCCAGCAACAGAGATGCTCACAACCCTTCTCTTGCTCCCCACTGAACTCAGTTCCCAAACAAACGCTCATGGTCTTCTCTCCTTGTGACTCAGTTCCGACTCAAGGATAAAGGATCAATAAAACTCAAATCCCGTGTGGAGCCCCAGCTGCCATGGCAGTTGAGGACTCTGCAAATTGACTATTTTGGTTTTCCATTCTCTGTAGCAGAGGCAAGCGAGAGAGAAAAGCGTTGGCACAGAGGTTGAGTGCGCCAAGCCATTGTATTAGCCACAATTTTTCTGGAAAGTTGGGAAAGCTGGTGTATGGACAGTCATCCTTCCCTTCTTCCATCCTAGGCATCCCGGCCACACATATCATCTCATTTAATTCTCACCTCAACCTCTCAATGACATATTGCTATCCCCACTTTATAGATGAGGAAACTGAGGCTTATAAAATTTAAATAATAATGTTCAATATCCTTTCATAACCTCAGTGGAATATAATCTGCAAAAAATAATAACTGGATCACTATGTTATACCCCTGAAACTAATGCAATACTGTAAATCAACTAACTGCAATAAATAAAAAATTAAAAGGTAATAATGTTCTAGAAGGTAGCAGAATCGAGATTTGAACTGAAGTCCATGTTCCACCATCCTCATGTGGTAAAATTAATATGTTTGCTTTGCTGAAACTAAACACCAACAATAATGGATTCTCTCTATTCTTAATTCCTTTGCTTCTAAATATGAATCACTGGCTTTCAAAGAATACTCGTAGGTGCTCTCCCATCTCGAAACCTTTGCTCCAGCAAGTTTCTTAATTGCCTGTGTTGCTTGATCCCATGGACCACCTGAGAAGCTTGATGATGTATGTGTCAGGACTGTATGAGGTGAGAAAGGAGGAAACATCCATCAGCTCACATCCTCCATTGGCCAGAGAATCATCCCATGAGGCATTATTGCCCTTTTTCTCCCATATCCAGCTACTCATATCCAGCCAGCCTTTCAGGCCCAGATCAAGCACCTTTCCACAGAGACCTCTCCAGTCTCCCTGCCAAAATGTAGTCCTGCATTTTCCGAATCTCCTACATGTTTTCTTTGTACCTCCCTTCAAACATTTCCCACATTCAACATATATAATCACCCCTTTCACATTATAACTTCCTTGAAAACAAGAATGACGACATTTATCTCTATTGTCCTTTAAAACTTCTGGCACAATGCAGGAGTGTAGAAAGGGTTCACCAGATGAATAATAAAGAAATGAATAAATTTCCCTAGGGAGGTGTTCTCTGCTTTAATGTATTGGATAATCTGTATCCGGGTAATTATAAATCAATTACTCTAGTTTTCTAATGTTTTTAAGTAGAAAAATTTTTCTCCATCACCATCATTCACCTGATTTCTTCCATAGTGAGCCCTCATCAATTAATGTCATAAAATGTTTTTTACATATTTATTTGATTTTAACATTTTTATAAAAGGAACTAAAAAAAGAGAGAACAGGACAACACCTTTGTTGTTCGTTATTGTTGAAGTATAGTTGATTTACAATGTTGTATTAGTTTCTGGTGTAGAGCAAAGTGATTCAATTATACACACACACACACACACACACACACACACGTATGTTCTTTTATATTCTTTTCCATTATATGTTATTACAAGATATTGGGTACAGCTCCCTGTGTTATACAGTAAGACCTTGTTCTTCATCTGTTTTAAATATAGTAGTTTGTATCTGCTAATCACAAACTCCTAATTTATCCCTCCCCCTCCCCCTTCCCCTTTGGTAACCATAGTTGTATGATGCTATCTGGGGGTTGGGGGGGGTTGCGGGATCTTAGTTTCCCAACCGAGGATCGAACCCGCGCCCCCTGCATTGGAAGCGTGGAGTCTTAATCACTGGACCACCAGGGAAATCCCTGGTAACCATAAGTTTATTTTCTGTGTGCGTGAGTCTGTTTCTGTTTTGTAAATAAGTTCATTTGTATCATATTTTAGGGCTGGCTTTGGCAGCACATATACTAAAATTGTATCATATTTTAGATTCCACAGATAAGTGATATCATATGATCTTTGTCTTTCTCTGTCTGACTTACTTCACATAGTGTAATAAACTCTAGGACGACAACTTTGGAGTTGAAATGAGTTCACTTTCTCTCTGGAAAAACCACAATAGGACAATTTTTATACTAGTTCAGGCATTTGCCATAAGTAACAATTCATTGGACCAAAATGAGTGGAACGAATCATGATAGTGAAAGCATCAGGGAGCCTCCATGCGCTACACTTAATTCATTCAATTTCCTGCTACAGTAGAATTTCTCGCATTACTGCTAGCCCTTCAGGTCAGCATAGAGCAGCAGTCTCCTTCATTCCTTCTGGAAACGTTCCACTTTGGAACCCCCAAAAGAGTAGCCAGCAGTCTCCAAGGTGGGTTGTCTCCCACTGTGTGGTTCATGAAACCGGTAGGTGGGCAGCTTCCTTCTGGTTGCCATGGAAACGACCAGGGCCACTGGCTCTCTGAAAACGGAAAAGAACAGCAAGTGCAAGAACAGGCATTCCGTCCGTCCTGACTTGCAGATTATAGCAGCTGTCAAGCCAGAGTGGAGCATCAGGCAGAGATCTGGGAGTGGCGGAGCCAGCCTTGCAGTGGAGCCTGAGATGTAAGTCATTTCTCTGTTCTTTTTTGAAAAGCATGTCTAGCTTAACAGTTTTTAATAGCTTCACAATTTCTGCTGCATGGCAGGAAAGTGGTGGGATGGTTTGAAGAATCACCATCGGCACCACCTTCTTCTTGTAGTGTTTGCATTTCCTGAATATAACGCGTACTTATAAGTCACTTTCACCGGGAAACACTCCTTTAAGCTTCCAGGCATATGAGTTGCTCTTTACTGAGATTCTGCCTTTAAAAGGAAATGTTTTCAGTACATTAAGCAAAGAATGAAATGGTCTTCTCAGTCCCTAAATAGATAAACTCACTTAGGTTAATATTATATAACAAATATCGCCGTGGAATCTGAGCTTCCTGTTTCTATTTTTAAATCTGGCTAAAATAAAATTAAAAAAAGAAAACAAACAAAAAAATCCGGCTATATTACCCTGTTGGTCTTTAATGCTAAATAACAATTAAATGAAAGAGATTTGTGTCATATCTCTTTTCCTTACCGTGATCACCAGCAAAACTAGGAACTCTCAAAACATTGGCTTTTATTGTTTCTTCACTCTGATTTTATCTAATGGTATTATATTTACTGTTTATTTACACACTATTCGTAAGAAAACATAGGAAGACAAGAAGAAACCAAATTTAGATGAGCATCAACATTTGGATTGGTTAACTTTTTAAAAACTTGGTTCTTGCATTCAAAAGTGAAACAAACACGATAAATACTGTAGTAAAACAGTGATGGGGATGTTTTAATCAAAACCAGTAATCCTTACACAGTTCTGCATATATTCATTGTTTAATAAATATGTTTTGGGGCAGTTTTTTAGCAATAAGTGTGTTGGTGTATATTGAGGAAAGGAAATGTTTCAAAAGAATTGTGCATAATATTTATAAAAACCTGTCCTTAAAAACTACCAAAAATATCAGACCTCATTTGCTTGAAATGTTTTTTAATGAAAAGGATGATATTTCGCAAGTTTTTTACTTTTATTTTTATACCAAACAATTCAATGTAATGCATTATTTAAACATAATGCTTGAAAGGAAATAAAGATTTCTCATCATGTTTTTTGACAGAAATTGGGCATTTTCTGAAAATAACAGATTCAATACAGTATCTATGGAAATGAATACTTTTCAACAGTTGACACAGCACTTCCCAATTTTCTTTTTCGCATCAATATTTTTATTGCTTGAACCTAGTGTATGATCCACTTTTAAAATTCAGGGTCTATGGAATTCCCTGGCAGTCCAGTGGTTAGGATTTGGCACTCTCACTGCCAGGGGCCCGGGTTCGATCCCTGGTCAGGGAACTAAGATCTCATAAGCCACACAGTGCAGCCAAAAAAAAAGAAAAAAAATTCAGGGTCCAGTGGCTCGTGTCTCTGTGTCAATGGAGAGAAGAGACAAAGCACACAGTTCCATGGGTGTGTGATTAAGGGGGCCAGACCTGCCGAGATGGGGGTTGGAGCACCAATGATCTAATTAGCTAAACGTATAGCAAGCCATTCACAGGAAATGCTTGAAGGGTTTGCAACCATTGGTTAATAAACTCTCACAAGAACCTGTGTTGAGTAGAAGGGTGCAGTAGCTACATATTTTAGTTAAGACTTCCCACTGGCTTGCTCTCTGAGAATCTTTGTCCCACATTCCATGACTATGTTAACAGCAGCAGCATTCAACCAATGTTGTCCTTATTTTAAAATCTAATGTATAAGCCATTTCTTTTTTTTAAAAAAAAAAAAAGCGTTCTGATGCTTGTGCATGATAGAACGCACGTCATTCCTTTTATTTCCCGTTCATGCAGCGTGAGGTTTCTATGCACACTTGAGGTTAGAGGCCACGGACTCTAGTAATAGAATCCGAGGCACGGAACGTCATGTGAGTAGGAACTTGACCCTGGGGTGGGAAATGAAACTGTAATTTCCACCATGACGCCTTAGAGTATATTTGGCTGTCTGGGTTCAAACCTCAGTTGTTTCTTTCTGGCTTTGTGACTTTGACCAAGCTATTTAACCTCTCTGTGTCTTCATTTTCTGATAAGAAAATGGGGCCATAATATCTACCTTTACGATTATTGTAAGGATTAAATGAAATAAAACATGTAAAATACTTCAAACAGTACCTGGTACAAAAGAAGCACTTATTAAATATTATTCATCTTTGAAAAATATGTGTAGTTCCTGATTTCAGTCATTTTTCAACACACATGGAACTCCCACATTTCTTACGTGAAAGTACGTTGCCTCCTATCGACGACCATTTTCTATGTTTAGCTAGTTTAGCCCTGGGAACACAGGGCTGAGGGGCAATAAAGGTGTGTGTAGTAAAATGTTAGCACAATAACATCTGTTCTCTATCTAGTGGTCTGAACTCTCTTGGGAGTCAAGAGTTGTATATTTGACGAGTTAAGTCTGAGGTGTCTGTTAGCTATTCAGGTAGAGCTATTCAAGTGAGATGTTGGATACATGAGCACGAAGCTCAGGGAAGGGTGTGGGAGCGGTTAGTCATCAGCACGTAGATAATACTGAAATCCAGGGGTTAGCATGCAATCACCAAGGGAGTGGATATACACAGAGAAGAGAGCCAGGCGCCAAGCCAGGAGCATGCAACACTCAGGGAAGACGAGCAGACGTCAGCCGGATACTAAGAAGGAGTTGGCATTGAGGTGGCAAGAGAAACAGGAGCATGCGGTGTCAAGGAAGAACAGAAAGGCCTTTGCTCAGGAAGGAGGGAGCTGGCAACCATGTTGAATGCTGGTGAGAAGTCAAGCAAAATGAGACGAGGACATTAACCATTGGTTTTGGCACATTTGGGGGGTGGGAGTCACTGGGAATCTGATAACAATCATTCCAGTGGAATGACCCTAAGAACAGCCGGCTTAGAGTGGCTTAGAAAATCTAACATAAAACAGGCCCTGGGCTCTCAGTATAATTATAGATTTGCTTGCAAAAGCTTGGTTTTAAATTTCTTTTATGGTTAACTGATGTGGACCTATGAGAGGTCTGAGGTAGGCAAGCACTGTCATCCATGAATCTAGCCAATCAAGATCCGTGAAAGATGTGAAGACAGTTTAAGAGATGAGGGTGGTTTCTTAGCAGAAGAGAAATAGAAAACACTCCTGACACAGGGGGCAACATAAGCAGCATGAGGGAGGCATCACACACACACAAAAGAAGACAATACACACACACACACACACACACACACACACACACATCCATCAGGACTTGTTCTAACAATATTCCCTGATGCCTTTCCATTCCAGTTTTGATCCATTTCCCATAAAATGATCACTTCTCATTTGCATTTCTGAACTGCCTGGGCTCCAGGGTCATTAGGAAGCCAGGATCTTCTCTGTGTCCAGGAGCTTTACAGGATTCCTTTGGAGTCATGCCTAGTCACCATTTCATGGGTATTCAGTTTAGCCCAAATTGTGTTGCCCATATTATCCACTAGAGTTCTGCTCTTGTCACAAAAATAACCTTCAATGAGTCATCAATGAGGTCAGGAGGCATTCTTTTCAAATAAAATTCTTATGTTAGAATAGTTTTAGACTTACAAAAAAGTTGTGAAGATAGCACAGAGAGTTCCCATAAACCCCGCACCCAGTCTCCCCTATTATTAACAATTTACATTACTGTATTATACATTTGTCACAATTAATGAATCAATATTGATACATTATTATTATTTTAACTAATATCTATATTTTATTCAGATTTTCTTAGATACCTAACGTCCTTTTTCTGTTCCAGGATCCCATATTACCTTTAGTTGTAGGCACACAAAAACCCTAAAAAATCTTCCAAGAAAGCAACAAGGTTCAAATTACCTTTGGTTCCAATACTTGTAACTAAAACCACTAAAGGAAAAATTTAACTCTTACTTGTCTAAAATCTAATGGTTGAATACAGATGAAAGGAAAAAGCTTAAGGCTTACATCTTAAGGAAATAGTTTAAGGTATTATTTTATGGGCTGTAATAATGTACAACTGTAAGTGGAAGGCCTGAATCCCTTTTTATTGTTCTGGAAGCAGGTAATTAAAATATTAAAGGTCTGCCAGCATTTTTTTGTTTCTCATCTCCTAGCAAAGGGATTACTCAGACTTATTTTCCTTGGCAACCTCACACTCATATAATACAGGCCCAGTAATTTGAGCAAAGCTCTCCCTGAATTAGTTTCACAAGACTGGATGCTTAAATGTTAGATTGTGGGGAAGTTTGCAGCAGGGGTTATTATAATCCCTCAACGGAGAGCAATTAAGGCAATGGCTTCTGATGCCCACAAATATCTGAGACCAATATATACTAACTCAACTCATGCCGCCCTGAAGCCTGGGGAAGCCACGTGGAGTGAGGTAGAAGGACGGTGATCTGGGGTCCTGACTCGGGTCTCATGGTCCCTATCCTAGGTGAGTGTGTTTCACCCTTTGTCCCCATCAGATTCACAGAAAAGTTCCAAGGCAACTGCAAACTTAGACGATGCTCACTGGTAAAGTCACAAGAGGTTGCAGATGCCTCATGGGTCTTTTGCCAGATGTCATTCGATGACCTTCAAGGAGACTCACGAGCAAGGCGTAAGATATTGAGTTTAAATTGCCACCCTCTCACCAGTACACAAAATCTCCTTATACTTCCTCTGTCATGGCTGAACCACATGCTGAAATTCCTGCTAAAGAAGAAGATGGATTTTGCTTGCTAATTTGATATGATACACTCCACAATTCCAGGAGGTAAAAGGTAAAAGAGGAAGTAAAGGATCAATAACATGCCTCTCTGACTTAGCTAATATAGGGATTTATTTGGATAATATAAATATTTACGGAGTGCCTCTATGAGTCAGGCGCTAAGGACAGGGGAAACCATGGTCAACTTGAAGACCAGGGGTCTGTCACAATAGAAATCTGACTGACACAGCATACCAGCAGCAATTGTTCCAGCATCCAATAGACAAACTCGTGGGCGAAATCAACATTCAATTAAGCTGAATGCTTTCAAAACATAAAACGTCTGCTTTTCAGTTCGTTCTTTTAAAAAATAGTTTTATATATATATATATATATATATATATATATATATATATATATATATATA